>NW_022196915.1:74357780-74382691 GCF_008632895.1 Mastomys coucha
TCCCTCCCCCCTTCCCCTGCTTGCCACCCCACCCCCTCCTGCTTACTGGCCCTGGCATTGTACCCTCAGAGCTCCCAGGGACTACAAGCTGTTATTTCAAATATCCCCACAGCTAAAAACTTCTAAAAGTCTCTGTTTTCACTTAATTTTTCAACAGATGACATTATATCCCTGCATCACAAAGAAATCAGTTAACTGTGTGTTGACACAAGGAATAGAACTGTCAACTCAAGGAGAATAAAGGATAGCTTACTCTTGTGCAAAATGTGGTAACTATGCTACAATAATCCTGACTTACTTTACACAAAACTCTGTGTTCCCATCTGATAACAATTTCAAGTTGTAGCACAAGACAAAGGTAGTTCTAAGTCAAACCACTTTTAAAGTCAGTTCTTTGCCTCTTTCATACAATGTAGTTTGATCATATTTGTAGTACCCAACAACTCAAAGACCCATCTCAGTTCCCAATCCATTCAACTTTGTGTCATAGTTTTATGTCATTGTGTTATGTTTATGCTACAAATACATAGTCTTGGATGTACAGATCCACTTGAGCATAGTCAACCTGCCAGAGACCACATCTTTAAAGAGAACTGATTCTTTCTTTCCCAGAAACATATCAATTGCCAAAAGTTCCTTAATTTGGAGCTTGGACTCTGTGTACTCCACCCTCCCTAAGCTAGAGTTTTATCTTGCTTGAACTTGCCCAGGTCTTATCCATGCTCTACCTACCATAAGTTCATATGTGTAGCTTCCATATTGTGTCCAGAAAACACTATTTACTTGAACTTACTACCCTTCATTACTCCCTCTTACAATCATTCTATGACCTTTTCTACAATCATTTTTTAGCTCCCAGAGGTTATATGATATGGATGTTCTATTAAAAGATGACCATTCTGCAATTTCTTATTTTTTACAGCTTGGCCAGTTATGGTTCTGTTACTCACCATATACTAAAAGAGGAAGCTTCTGTGGTGAAGGTTGAAAAACATATTCATCTATGGGTACTGTCATAAGTTGTTTAGAGTCAGTTTAATAGTATGTCTAGTTTTCAAAGTAAGAGTAGGCTCTCTCTTAGAGCTCATGCCCACCTATCTAGCCACAGGTTCTTGGATGTTATAAAGGTACCAAGTGTGGATTTCCCTTGTGGAATGGACCAAGTAGAAAGAAGTTGGTTACTCTAATGTCATTCATACCAGTAATGACTAATGAATATCTATTGTCAGGCTGTTACTGTAGTTCACAGGGTTCACAGCTGGGAAAGGTTAATGATAACTTTTCTCCTCCAGCAGTGTGGATATCACCTTCCCATACTCTGAAAACTATATAATGTAAATTAAGCTTCAAAATCAGTACAAGCTTGATTTCTCCACATTATACCATTCAAATATGTGATGTCTTCAGAAATAAAGTTATACTGTCAAGTTATGCAGTATAACCAAGATCATTTGGAATAGCCTGTAATGTTTGGGGGTCACTGGACTATTTATCTGTTAGTCTGTAGTGTCTAGCAGGAGTAATATTGTTTTATTATAGTATAACTTCATTTTACCACTATATGTATTTATTATATATGTGTGTGTGTGTTTGTGTGTGTGTATGTATGTATAGGTGTGTGTATGTACAAGTTTACTTGTATATATATTCTCTCCTCTACTCTTCTCTCTCAATATATACAACCCATCTAATCCTTTCTATTTCATTATTCCTCTTAACTCCTTGATGTCACTGAATGCAATTCCTTTTCTCAAATAACACTATGGACCTTTACTTATTTCTTTATGTCTATTCATAGCCATGTCTAAAATACACATATATAAAGTTTCTAAGAAAACATCCACACATTAGAAAAACATGCAGCATGTGATTTTTGAGATGTGTAGGTATTTTCTTCAGCAGTAGGTCATCTTTACAATATATTAGTATTTGGAAATCAACCAATAGTCTTAGTAATAGTCTGAATTGTTGGGGTTTTACCTAGGGTCCCCTTATCCAACAACCCAGTTAGATTTAATCCATTTCTGACACTGAAGTTTCACTTGGTGGGAAGAGCTGTCATGTTGAGACTTTGTCACTCCCATTATCTGGAGATTCTATTTATATTTCTTTCATATGTGCATACATTTTAAGAAGCTTCTACTCTAGTGCTAGTTTCTCTTCTCTCTCTCTATTTTACCTAAATTTCATTTTTTTAATAGCTGAGTAGTATTCCACTGATTAAATGTAGCACATTTTCATTATTCACTCATCAGCTGATGAACATCTAGACTGTTTCCATTTCTTGAACATTATAATTATAGTAGCAATCATGGTTCCAGAAAATGGGCTTATAAATTTATGTTGTGAAAATGGCAGTCCTACCAAAAGCAATCTATAGATTCAACACAATCCACATTAAAGTCCAATTTATCTATTCACAATAATTTAAAAATAATCAATTTCACAAGGAAATACAAAGAACAAGTATAGGCAAAGTTACTCTGAACAAGAAAAATTATAACTAGTGCAGTTTGTAGGATATATTACAGAGATCTAGTAATAAAAAAAAACAGTGCTTGCATAATATCAAATTATTTTATTCAGAGGAATAGAAGTAAGAACCCTCATATAAGCCTCCATTAACAAAACTACATAATGTCTAATGGAAATGTAGGAACAGAAAATGAAGCAGAGACTGAAGGAAAGCCAGTCTAGAAACCTCCCCTCCTTGGAATACATCCCATCTGCAGACACCAAACCACAACACTATTACTGATGCCAAGATGTGCTTGCAGACAAGAGCCTGGTGTAGCTATCCTCTGAGAGGTTCTGCCAGAATCTGACTAACACAGATGCAGATACTCACAGCCAAACTCAGCCCAGGGACCCAAATGGAAGAGTTAGGGGAAGAACTGAAGGGGCTGAAGTAGGAAACAGTATCAACTAACTGAACCCTTTAGAGCTCCTAGGGACTAAACCACCAGCCAAAGAGTATACATGGACAAGTCCATGACTCCCACTATATATGTAGCCAAGGATGGCTTTATCTGGTATCAGTGGAAGGGGAGGTGCTTGAAGGGGGATGGTAGACAGGTGATGCAGGAGTGGATAGGTGGGTGGGGGAACACCCTCTTAGAAGCAAAGGGGAGCAAAGATGGGGTTAGGGTTTCGGGGAGGAGAGACCTGGAAGGGGGCATTTAAAATATAAATTAAAAATAACTAATAAACCAAAAAGAAAAATCAGAAAATAAAATTGACATAAAGTTCTCAGAACATAAACTATAAGGGGATGAGTATTTTTTTTTTCATGTTCAGCATCCTTAGGCTTCAAGAAAATACAAGTTAAAGATACTTTAAATTTTTATCTTACCCCAGTCAGAATAACTAAGGTTAAAGATAATTGATGTTGACAAGTGCTGCCATGAATCTTTGGAAAGGATAACATTTATTGCCTGCTAGTAGGAATGTGAACTGGTAGATTCAACTTAGAAATTAGTGTGGAGGTTTCTAAAAAACTAAAAATATACCTACCACTTGATTCAAGTATGTCGCCTTTGGGTGTATAGCACAAAGACTAAATCCAACTCAGGACACTTAAAGCACACTAACAGACACACTAGGTAGGCAGGATACTGAAAACAGGGGATTCTAGGCCTTGGATCATATCTATTGACACTCTTCATCTTTGTAAGCAAATAGCTTCCTCCTAAGAGTACATTTTGAACGTTTTGATAGTAGCAAGTTAGGTCTGAAGAGGCTGAGCCATGAGTGGCTCTCAAAGGACTCTGACTGGTTCAAGATAATTTATCTTTATCTGATATAGTTAAACTATATATAGTGATAAGTTTGGCTTTATGCAATCCTTTACAGAGGTGTAGCTCTCTTTTTGTTTCCTGTGGAGAATTCACACATTTCCTTACTTCCTCATCAAATTCACAGTTTCACATGGGTCCTTCTGCTTCTTCTGCTTTATGAGGCATTTTTCATGCTGCCCATTGCCACAGTCTCTGCCTCTTTCCTGGATATCAGGCAATCCTGAACAATGTGAAAGTGGACAAAGTCATTCTCTTCTATGTTCTTTCTTTATGCCTTCATCCTTGTTGCTGTCACATATTCCCCATCCTCTTTCCCTCCCTCCCTCCTTCCCTTCCTCCCCTCCTTCTCTCAATCTCTCCACCTCCACACTCCCCTTTTGAGGACACCCAGGAAGAAAACCTTTGCCCATTGCTCTATTTCAATTTTTCTCTATACCTCATCTGCCAAAAGTACTTCAATTATTTGTCTGACTTTATTCATTTCCACTTCAAATCCTGCATTTGCTGAACTTCTGCCACTCCACTAAAACTCCCTTTGTCTGGTTCACAGTAACAAATAGGCTACTAGATTAGGCAGGCACTTGGGATATAGGAATGAACTTACTGTATTTCAATTCACTTTACTCTTCTGTGTTAATAATATTTTTGAAACATGCAATTGATTCTGAAACATGTAGTCAAAAATTACAAAATTATAACCTTAGGAACAAAATATTAATGGAGAATGAATGGCTTCTGATTCAGGCTCATACGCAAATGTCAATATTCTTTTTATTTTTGTCTGTGTGTGGGGGGGATGGGAGTCTTTTGGACACCAGAAATAATATTTCCACTAGAAGCTGGAGTCAACCAGTGGTTGTGAGCTATGAGCTACTTGAATTGGTGCTGGGAACTGAGTTTCCATCTTTAACAAGAGTAGCCATATGCTCTTAATCACTAAACTACTTCCCCAGCCCCTGCTTATATATAATAACATAAAATCAATTCATATTGTTAAGTGTACTATTTAACACCTACATGAAACATAGTTTTTATTTGAGATAAAATATTTTTATAAACTATATTAAGGATAAAATCCCAATTGTCTAAAATTATTAATCATCTTATTATTTCAGAAATATAAAGGTATCACAAGAAGCTAGAGGGAGAAGTTTATGAATGTCAAAGTAAAGGTAGAAAGAATAAACAAATCATAAAAACAATGTGTTAAGTCACAGAAATCAGCTCATATGAAATATAAAGAGAAGCACTACGAAGATCAAATTTCATCTGTTCTTCAACAGTTCTTTTATTAGTTTAAAAAGCCAAATACTGAGCTCTGATGTGTCTCTGAACACATATGAAGAAACAGTTATTTTCTTTTCTTATGTAATGTCTTTTCCATGATGAATGCACTTTTAAAAAGAAAATTATGCGTAAGAAAAGTTTGAATAATTTTCAATTTGAAATAAGTTTGAACAATTTTCCATTAATTGCTTCAGTGTTGAAATATACCATAGTGCACGAAGAGAAGAAACGGTGTTCCAAGAGAGAAGCTTTCCAGTAAGGGTGACACAGAAATGCAAACATGTTTCAGATAAATTAAAGAGAAACCGGTGCTAACAGAAGCAGTAACCAAGTACAACCTGCAGAGCTTAGGTTGCCATGGGTGTTTGGGAATCCACAACCAGGTTTAATGAAACATTACTTAAGACTCCTCAGAAGGGAAACCATTTTAAATTCTTGGGAGGAAATGAAATAGTTTGTAGGACTAAGATAGCAGGATGCGTTCATTGTCCCCATGGTGGAACATGCCTGGGAAGCCAGCTCTAAGCACAGATGGAACTGGTGGTTCAAAGATGTCACGAGTTCTGTTTTAATTCGTATCTCCTTATTTCCCTCTCCCCTTTCCTTCTTCCTCTTTGTTTCTTCTTTTGTCTGTTTCTTACTCATGATTAGTATGATCCACAGAATGATGCTTACTGCAAAGGAAGTAAGATAGACCTTCATGGCCCTAGGTTAAGTGCAACTCACATTACTGGATTCTAATACCTGTATATATTTTAGAATACATCCTTCATAATACTCAACATTTTTGACTATATGCATTCTAGTTTCCTATTTGATGCTATTCCTGTTTTCTAACCATGTTGCTATTGCATATACACCAGATAAAGACTAAATTAATAACTTATTTCTCAGAGGTAAAATAAATAAATGAGAAAAATAACTTATTATTACAAAAGTGATACATAGTTTGGGCATTATGTTGCTTGTGGTTTGGATACTTCTTTTTCTAAAATCAGAGAATATTTTTCTATATTATACTTAGGGTGCACGTACAAATTCACTCAGCCGATTATGCACACATAGGAACCTAATATGCTCTTTTCATTACTCAGCATTAGGTAGTAAGTAAGCTTACACAGACAAGCCAGCTTTTGTTATATTTTAATTATTAGTCACTGTTACTTTGAAAGTGGAAGTGCAAAAGTAGAGGATTATGTACACTTTCAAATGTAAACACACTGACCGATACCCCCTCCAGAAAAAAATAATTTGAGTTTCAGTTACCTGTTCTTACATCATTTTTTAGCAACTTGAGCTCTTTGAAATGATGAATCTGTATAATGTCCAAGGCAGTTATTAGTGGAAGAAAATATTTTTACTTACATTTTTTTCTTACAAAGTTGGATCTATCCACACTTCATTTTTATGTCCATTTACATTTTTGTCACTATCTTAATCTGAAGTATGACAGGTGTGAGACAAATCCCATTCTTTTAGAAATCTCAATAGGTTAGCAATGTAGATAAGAAGGGAAAAGCCAGGACGAAGATGGCATGTATTTCTGGCAGCCTGCCTCAGATGGAATGGCCAGGAAAACAAATGAGGGGACCATTTGGATGTAATTAGAGAGCAGGAGGCAGAGAAAAGAAAAGAAAAGTCTGGGAAATAAGGCACAGATGATGCTTCTGTCCTCTCATGTCCTCAAACCTTTCAGTCTGCATTTCCTGTCTGTTCTGCTGTGACAATACATGTGGACACCCACTGAAATGTACTCAGCCTTGAGATTATTAATAATCTTGAAATTGAAGCCAGCTGCACACAAAATATTGTAAACCAATGCTAGAATCAATTCTCTTGGTTTTATTTATCTCCTATTGAGACTTTATCTCAATAAGTTGCAGTTTTATTGCAATGTCCTTAACTAAACTCTGATCTCCAATGAATAATTTCACTTGCATATTTTAAAAGTGACTGTCTGTGGGGTGTGGGGTAGGTGAAAATTTCTTTAATTGTTAATTGATTTCGTATCTTGATGTAGTTGTTTTGCATATTCACTAAAAGCAATGGATACCCGAAGTAATACCCACTAACTCTTTATTCACTCAATAAACATTTAGTACTTATTTCTGAAGGTACAAAGCATATGACCCTGGGATTTCTATGACCTCTATACAAGCTATTAAACTAGAATCACTTGGTTACATAAGATCTGCCCTTAATCTACTAAGCCATTTTACTGGCCCAATGCTTTTGACTTCATCAAGTTGAGCAATCCTTTTATCTTCGGTTATGTCAAATAAATCGTGTAAGTAGTAAGATGCTCACAGTTGTGAGCTTCTTTGATAGTAATTGTATTTTAGTTTACTTCTGGTTTATGGCCAGAATTCACTTTTAAATTGTTTTAAAAATGTACTTGCTTTTTCCTTTATTTTACATGAACATTTTTCCAGACAATTCTTCTAGTGGTGTCTGTCCCTGGCTTGTATCCTCTGGACTATGTCTTGCTCTTTAGTCAAATAATAAGCGTGCATAAAATGACAGCACATATTTATCCTCTTAGCAGATATTCACCTTAGATTCAGCTCCCAGCTACTGTGACATTACCTTTGAAGGTTAAGACACAGAATGCTAAAGTGCACAAACCCTCTAAATGTATGCGTTAGAACTATCTCCCAATTATATGTTTACTCATTTGCTCCACAAATATTTCTATTGTGTGTATTTTGTGTGTCAGACATCATACTAGGTTCTGAGATTGTTGCATAAGGAGAAGGAGGAAGAGAAGATGGGGAAGAGTTGGAGAAGTAGCCAGTTGGAGGTGGAAGTAGACAATAAAATTTCTCTGCTTACCAGGCTTACATTTTAGCAAGTTTTCTGTCTTAGAAGAAAATATCCAGGTTTTAGGAAGAGACATTCTAGTTACTGTGCTTAGATTTGGTGAGGGTTACAGCAATATGGTGATGAGGATGATAATATTGATTGTGCTGGCGCTGTGAAAGAAAACTGTTTTACTTAATTATAACTGATATAAGTGTCTGCAAAGTCTGTTGGTGTTCTGTTTTACAATTGATTTGATATACAAGTCAGCATAGCTACACACTCCCATATTAAGGGGAAAATGACCAAATAAAAGAACAAGACTATAAACTGTTGTGTCTCAAAGTTTTCTGTGTATTGAATCACCTTGGGAACTTTTTGTTTCTATTTGTTTTGTTTTCGAGACAGAGTTTCTCTGTATAGCCCTGACTGTCCTGGAACTCACTCTCTAGACCAGGCTGGCCTCAAAATCTGCCTGCCTCTGCCTCCCAAGTGCCAGGATTAAAGGCGTGTGCCACCAATACCTGGCTTACCTTGGGAGCTTTTTAAAAACTCCAGTGCGTGGGCTGGAGAGATTGCTCAGTGGTTAAGAGCCATTGTTACTCTCACAGAGGATCTGGGTTCAATTTCAGAACTGATATCCAGTTGCTCACTGATGGAACTCCAGTTCCAAGGAATGTGATGCCCTCATAGGCCTCCGCCTGCATTGCATGCCCTTGGTGCACCTGTATACATACAGGAACATACAAATAGAAACAAAATAAATAAACAAATACAACTTAAAAAAACCCTTAGTCTCATCTCTCTCTCTTTCTTCCTTCCTTCCTTCCTTCCTTCCTTTCTTTCTTTCTTTCTTTCTTTCTTTCTTTCTTTCTTTCTTTCTTTCTTTCTTTCTCTCTTTCTTTCTTTCCGCTGGGCTATTCAGCATACAATTGTGAGAGCCAGGGTTATAAGCACGTTTATTTTTATTTTTTTTAAACTTAGTATGAAGAGATATCATCCAAGAATGTCACTAAATTTCCAATTCAAAGAATCCTGAATGACTGTTGATTATTTATGCCAAAAAATGTTTCTAGGTGCTATCTGTGCTGACATTTGTTCATGACATGCATAGTACAGCAAGGTGCTGACCAACACTTATCTTCCTGTCAATACGCTAAAAGCTCTAGTCTTTTCTGAGTGCTAGTTCACAGTCACGCCAATTCGGAATTGTGAAAATCCATCAGTGCTCCAAGACCAGGGCAGCTTGAAAACATTCAGAGTAGAGACTCCAACTCTTGGCTGCTCAATTTGCCAACACTCCATTTCGTGGTGGATTTTGGAAAAGTGATTCCTTTCAGGAAAGCTGAACTGTCCTAAATGTATTCATCTCTGCAAGTGAGGAAAGGTTGGATGGAACCCGGTTTGAGAACGCAGGAGTCCAGAATTCTGAAACCAAGAACAAGTGCTTTTCCACTTGTAGCTCTCAAATCTGTGAGAATCAATTTCACTTCTTCTTTAACCACTTAATTTATGGCATATCTAAGACTCCTTCCTATCCTAATATGAATTCCTGAGTATACATATCTAGTAAAACTGGTCTTCACATTCGCTAGAAGACAGTATCAGCCCATTCTTCATGTATGCCTAATCAACAATTAAATATCAGGGAAAAATGCTAAAGTTAACCATAGTGTTTATAAAATGTACCCTCTTCATCAGCTAAATTAAGTATTAAACATTATTCCTCCATCTAGAGATAACTAAACAAATTATGAGAGAGATATTCTCTCTCTCTTTTTCTGTGTGTGTGTATTTGTGTGTGTGTGTGAGGGAGAGAGACAGAGAGAGACAGAGATAGAGACAGAGACAGACAGACAGAACAAGAGAGAGGATATTATTAAGCATTCGAACATCCGATTTCTTTCTAAAATATGTCATGGACTATCTCTTAAGTCCTTCCAGCTTCCCTGTCCCAATTCTTTTGGTACTCACTCTGTAGAAATTTTCTTAAAGTATATTTTTTCTGTTTGTATTTTATGTTTATCTGAACCAGTGTCCCCATTTTTGTTCTATATGAAAGTTTATGAAAAAAGTAAAACAATTTCTAGTTACAAAACAACACACATGGTATGGACTCACTGATAAGTAGATATTAGCCCCAAAGATCAGAATACACAAGATACAATTCACAGACCACATAAAGCTCAAGAAGAAGGAAGACCAAGTGTGGATGCTTCTGTCCTTCTTAGAAGGGGGACAAAATACTCATGGGAGGAAATATGATGAGAATGTGTGGAGCAGAGACTGAAGGAAAGCCCATCCAGAGACTGCCCCACCTGGGTTTCCATCCCATATACAGTCACCAAACCCTGACACTATGTGGATGCCAAGAATTGCTTGCTGACAGGAGCCTGATATGGCTGTTTCCTGAGAGACTATTCCAGAGCCTGACAAATACAGAGGTAGATGCTCCCAGCCAACCATTGGACTGAGCCCAGAGTCCCCAATGGAGGAGTTAAAGAAAGGACTGAAAGAGCTGATGCTGTTTGCAATTCTATTGGAAGAACAACAATACGAACCAACTGGTCCCCCCAAAGCTCCCAGGTACTATCCATCAACCAAAGAATACACATGGAGGTACCCATGGCTCCAGCTGCATATGTAGCAGAGGATGGCCTTGTCAATCATCAATGGGAGGAGAGACACCTTTTGTCCTGGGAAAGCTTGATACCCCAGTGTAGGAAGGAGAATGCCAGGGTGGGGAGGTGGGAGTGGGTGGGTGTGTGGGGAAGCACCCTTATAGAAGCAGGGGGAGGGGAATATGATAGGGAGGTTCTAGGGAGGAAACTGGGAAAGGACATAACATTTGAAATGTAAATAAATAAAATATGCAACAAAAAATGAGAAAGAAATATGCTGGTTTAAGAAAGATCTCTTTATAAAATGAGGATAAACTCCTTTTTGTGTTTTAGTTTTTCAAGGTAATGGGTTCTGATGTCAATTTGGCTGCATTGTACTATATTTGCAGGCTGATATCATTTAGTAGTATAATATGTGTTCTGTACTGCATGTGTTAAGTATTGGAAGTGTAGTAAGAAATGACTTGTATAGCTTAGTGCAACCTAAAATAATGACTCAAACTTCATCTTCTGCCTTAGAGATATTACACATATCTCTAAGCAGTTTGGTAATAGAGATGATAGAAAGTTGAAATAAAAACACTTCTGGGGGATATAACAAGATGATATTTTTTGTTGTTATTGATGTTTTCTTGCTTGTTTGTTGGAGAATTATAGATTATAAATCATTTCGAATAATCCATCAATTAAGGAGATCCATCTACTAGAGACATACATATTTTTCTGAAATAGCACAAAACGACACATCTTAACACATTGCTTTTTCTTAATTCTAGCAACCTATTATAAATGCAATCTCTTCATGTCCACGCAATTTCTGTTATGAACATCAGTCATTGAGTTCATCTCATGCTATATCGTATCTGATTCAGATTCTCAATTCCAATGTTATTCATGTCAGTGTTAATTAACTGCCAGAAGCTTTCCCAGAAATAAAAACACCTGTGATTGTCTCTGAATACTGACTTCATTAATTAACGTGAAGACCTTTAGCCAGCATTGGTAGATGTCTCTCACTTTATTTTCTTTTTATGTAACTTATTATAAGATTAAGTGTTCTTCACTTAGCAAATAATTAGGCATATATTTAACACTCATATTTTAGAGAGAATGTTTAAAACACCTACTTTATATATATAAAGAGTCAGTATATAAACTGCCCACTGATGGGCTGGCTGTTCATGCAACTTTTTCCAGGATAGTGAAATATTTTCAGGTGAATGTAACCTCTATTACCAGGTTATAGTGTTTCATCACAGAAAGAGGAAAGAATAGTTAGAACATTTATTTCTGCTAGGAAATTTTCTGGGATCTGCACATTAGGACAATTTTTGTCAATTGTCTTGGGATTTAAATGTACTTTGCCCTTTGCCATATAACAGTGTATTCACAGAAACCACGGATTAAGATATAGAAAACTTTAGGGGAGTAGTCTGCCTCCTGGGTAAAACAATAAACAGGTTCTGAGATACTTCCCTTAGTGCATGGATTAACAGTATGACAACTGAGTATTCCCAAGGAAGCTCAAAGGTGAGGAATACATCAGATGTTAGAATTCTACAATCGTGTCTAGATTTAATGATTGAATATGGGAAGGATCCCCAGGTGGAGCAGTTTCTGAATTGTCCTTCCTTTAGTCACTGCTCCATAGTTAGCCTCTACAACTCCTTCCGTGGGTATTTTGTTCCCCCATTTAAGAAGGAACGAAGTATCCACACTTTGGTCTTCCTTCTTCTTGAGCTTCATGTGGTTTGTGGATTGTACTTCGTATATTCCAAACTTCTGGGCTAATATCCACTTATCAGAGAATGCATACCATGTGTGTTCTTTTGTGATTGGGTTATCTCACTCAGGATGATCTTATCCAGATCCATCCATTTCCCCAAGAATTTCATAACTTCATTGTTTTTAATAGCTGCATAGTACTCCATTGTGTAGATGTACCACATTTTCTGTATACATTCCTCTGTTGAGGATCCATGCTCCACCTGGGAATCCTTCCCATATTCAGTCATCAAATCTAGACACTATTGTGGATGCCAGCAAGTGCTGGATGACAGGAGCCTGAGATAGCTGTCTCCTGAGGGGCGCTGACTGTACCTGACTAATACAGAAGTAGAGGCTCACAGCCATCCATTGGACTGAGTGCAGAGTCCCCAATGAAGGAGCTAGAGAAAGGACCCAAGGAGCTGAAGGGTTTTCAGCCCCTAAATACAGGCCCCTAGGAACAACAACATGAACTAACTAGAACTCTCAGAGCTCCCAGGGACTAAAACTCCAACCAAAGAGTACACATGGGGGGACTCATGGCTCCAGCAGCATATGTAGCAGAGGATGGCCAAGCCAGTCATCAATGGGAGGGGAGGATCTTGACCCTGTGAAGGTTCTGTGTATGCCCCAGTGTAGGGGAATGCCAGGGACAGTAAGCAGGAGGGAGTGGGATAGTGAGCAGGGGGAGGGGGGAGGGAACAGGGGATTGTTTTAGTTTTTGTTTTTTTATTTTATTTTTGTTTTTTTTTAATTTAATTTTATTTTTTATTTTTTGGAGGGGAACCTGTGAAAGATATTGTAAGTAAGAAAACATCTAATGAAAAAAAAAGATTTTAGAATTCCTCCTGGTTCTAAGAGATAGTCTGTATATACTGTGAGATATTAAAAAATATCATTTTGCATTATGCAAATTCATTAATAAGGTCTTTTAGAAATACTCTTCATTTGAGCTGATTAATTTCCCCACTCCACCACCCCTGATATTTTCAGTGGAAAATTTGGTATGCCATGGAACCTTAAAGAGCAATTCCTGAGTCAAACAAAGGGAAATGAAGTTCCTGTCACCCAAGTTCTGGTAGACTGATATTCAAAGGTAAAATACAGGCCAACTTTAGTCAGCTATTCTTGACAGAAATTTGTGCACTTGGATGCCGAATACATTGATAAAGGAGATGGGTATGCACTACAGTGCATTTTATGGGAAAATTATCTTTGAAAAGATGAGTGTGAGAAAGTACAAGTACATGCAGAATACTTACCTTTGCTCAATTTGAGCTCATCATTCAACTTAAGTATTTTAGAAAGAGGCCAAATACAGGTTACAGCAGTTCTTGTACTGAATATTTCAACTTCTACTTATAGAAAAAAAATCTATAAATGAAATAAAACTTTTATTTAAAAGATTTTCCTACAATATATTTTGATGATGTTTCCCTCCCTAATCTCCTCCCTACTAATCCAATTCTCTAGCCTTTATCAATCACACAAAAACTCCACAGAAACAAAACGAACTTAATAGTAAGCAAAAGTAACCAAGCAAGTAAATAAACAAACAAACAAAAAAACAAAACAAAATAAAAAGTGCTGAAAAATATGAAGTTCATTTTATGTTGGCCAACTATTCCTTAGCAAAGGGTTTGTCCTGTAGTTTATGTACCCAGTGATACTCAGTTGGAGAGAACTGATTTTTCTTTTCCCTGCATGTATCAACTATGAATAGCTCCTAGGTTAGGCATGAGATTCCACTGGATAATTTTCAGAAAATGAGAGAATTTGAAGAACTCAGTCCTAAATGAGATAATATTCATCAAACCACTCCCCTCAAGGCTTAGGAATCTATGGGAAAGAGAAAAATAGATTTTTTTTTTTTAAAGCCAGAGATGGTAAATGACTGGAAGGATATGGTGTCTTCCACACATGACAGGGATGACACATGTATGAACTCATTGAGACTGTAGCAGCATGCAAAGTCCTGCTCAGGTTCAAGCCAGACTAAATCTACACACTGAAAAGGAGAGGTGACTTCCAATAGAATTTCTTAACTTGAAAACCAATGACTTAGAGTCTCATGAATGCGAAACCATTTGGGTTAGTGTCGTGCCTCATCTGTGCTTCTGCTTCTGGAGTATTGGTCTCAGAGGCCTCCTCCACAGCATACAGCCTTAACAGCTGTTGAAAACTATAATTTAAATAAATGTATAATTTAAAGAGAAGACATGAAGAAAGCTAGTTTTTCATAGAATACGGGAGTGGATTAAGAAAAGTAACTGGGTAGATGTTGCTTTTTTTTTTTTAAAGAGGAAAATGTCATTTGCGAAATTGTATCTATTTTCAGAATTTATTTTTTTGGCAGTAATGATGATTAAACATAAGGTCTCAGACATGCCAGCAAGTGCTACTCCATGAGCTAATATTCTATTCAGAATTTTAAAGGCCATATTCAGTGGTTGGTCTTCTTTGGCTTACTTTACCCTTCCTTTAACTGCAGCATTTTTATGACATCTATAGTTTTCTTTTCTGGAGGGATTTTTGTTGACAATGTACCTATAAACAAAGAGGATATGTATTAATATTATCACTAATATTAATATCCTCCATCAAATTTTACTAGATATCAAAGCATTAAAATATTATATAGTAATATCTCAAAGATTACATCTAACAATTCCTAAGGCTTTTTTTATATTCCAGTAAATCAAACCTCACATTACCAAGAAAACACAAAGCCTAATTTGAAATAAGAGAGTGTATTTGCAAAATAAAAACCGGTGCTATTTTTGGAGTGTAGTTCCAGGGTTATTTTTACATAGGCTAAGTCAATTAACATAATAATTGTATTATACTTGTGTTGAAATGCAAATTTATATCTTTCTGGGGAGGGCATCTGGTCCAGTGTCTGAGTACATATAATCCTTGCTTCTTGAAGAGTCCTTGGTCTTAGGAGCTATAAAGAATTTAGTTTTCCAAAGAATACCAGAAATAAATGTTATAACATGTTCAAATTTGTCCACTGACAGTACTCACACATTATCTTGTAACTTATATATTATAAAGATTGTGTAATTTAATTCTTTTAACTTCAATATGCAACACTTACCTCTTGAGAGCATGGTCTCTGTCATCTGGACCTTACTTGTCTTGAGTATGCATGTTCCTAGAGTGTCACAGTGGAAAGTAGATGGGAGAGAGGCAAACCCCACTGGATATATAAAGAGTTTTATATGTTTTTCAAACAAAAGAATAATCCTTAATAAAACAGAAGTGAGTTTACTTCTGTGTTGAGCATAATAGCCTATTTTTAAAGGCACAAATTTAGCACATTTGCTACATTAAGGACTAATGTATATCGTATATTTTGTTTTGCTTTGCTAAGGTTTCAGAGTATTTATACTCCAAGCTGTAAGGAAAGAATCATGACTCCATACTCCTTTGGGGCTGACAAACTGAGTTTCTGTGCTCCTATAAGTAGCCTATTGGGATGTACCTTCTTATTTCTCTCCACATCTGTAGAAGACAAGCCTTATAAGCTCCAAAGCCTGATCATATCAGTTTGCTTTTTAAAATTTAGAATTGCAGTATGATCTTTACTTCTCATGCAATTCCACATTGACTAATAATAATTGAACTGCTGTATTTATTTCTACTGTCTTGCTTTCACTTCTATTCCTTTAGCCAAAATGTCAACATTTTTACTTTAAAGTTCATCACATTCATTGTAATCACCTTTCAATCCATTTTTATAAATCTGACATGCAAAAATATTTTAAATATAGCATGTACCCCTGTCACAAGTCATTGTTATTATTTCTAATTTTCTTCAGAGCTTAAATAGCTTTGTTCGATTATTTTCACCTATTCTTTAGTCTAACTTTTTGTGGTTTTCTGAAGTTGGTTTGCAAAATGCTTAACTTCATATTTTCTTGTATATTTATTTCTATTTAAGATGTATCAAAATTTGTATTTTTAAAAATTTGTCATCTTCCTTGTAAAATATATTACTATTACATTTATATTGATTGACTAATTAGATATTTTATCCCTAAGAATCTAACAGCAACCCTAAGAATATACCCAATGAAGGCAAATTGTGAAGAATCATCTTATAGCAATGCTGAAAGAGCAGAATCTATGGTAACTTTTTTTCTTCTTAATATTTTTTAATGTTTCGACAGTTTTATTCACCATGGTAGCTATTCCTGGTTGTCAACTTGACTATTTCTGTAATGAACTACAATGTACTATTGGAGGGTTCACCTGTGATCCTGATCTTGAGGCTGGAAGACACAAGTTTTGACCTGAATCTTGGCATGGAGATCTTGAGGCATAGTGGCCATGAAAAGCCTAGGTCCAGGTAAGATAGTACATGCTTTTAATCCCAGGAGATTGAGGCAAGGAGATCTCTGAGTTCAAGGTCTACCTGGGACAAAGCAAGTCCCAGATCCAGGCATGGTGATACACACCTTTAATCTGGGCCTCACCTTGTGCTGGAGGTTCACATAAAGACATTGGAAGAAGGAACATTCACTCTGACTGCTTGCACTTACTTGACAGCACATTTGTTGGAACCTACTTCTACAGAAGACCAGCTTAAACAGTTAGCCTCCTGGGACTGAGTAGCTGCTAGATTCTTGGGCTTCCCATTCACAGCTGCCCACTGTTGGGTTAGTTGGACTGCAGACTGAGAGTCATCCCAATAAATTCCCTTAATATAGAGAGACATTCCATATGTTCTGTGACTCTAGAGAACCATGATGAATACACTCATTTATATAATGTTTTTCTGTCATTTTAACTTCACTCATCTTCTGGAACATCCTTCTCAACCAGGTCCCTTTCCATTTTCATGTCTTCTCTTTCTGTGACACACTGAGTTTAATTTGAGTTTCATGAGGGAGTGTGGTTGGAGCAATTAATCAGAGCCTACTAAATGACATTCTCTATGAGGACAACTATCAACTCCCAATAGACCCTCAGGCAGGGGTCTCATGGACCTCTTCCACATGTGAGGAAATATCCACAGGCCCTATCTTTTATAAGACCTGTGCATACTATGGCAGCTACTATAGGTTCATGACTATACCATTGATGCCATGTAGTGAAGATGTCATGTAGTGAAGGAATATTTTTGCTACACATCCACCTACCCCTCTACATACTTTTGAATTTCATCTCCTCTCCAGCTTCTAAAGTGTTTTCTGACCTTTGTACAGGGGAATATATCTGTTCCATTTAGAGTGGAGCACTCTACTATCTCATGTATTCTTAGCACTCTGGCCAGTTATGAATTTCTTTGTTAACTCTTGACAGCTTGGGAAAGTAACAGGCTTTCCTGATGATGGTTATAAGTAACATTAATCTATGAATCTATACATGAGTATGTGGACAGCAGCTTGACATCCTGAGCACTGAGCAAAACAAGAGTGTTAAGTTCTTTCTTGGGATCCATGACCTTTCTAGTAATGAGTTCTTGGTCAAGTTTTTGGAGCCAAGCATGGGTTGTATTGTATAGTGCTTGTCTGAAACCCAATCCAAAAGTCTTTGACTATTGTGTTGGTTTGGATGAAAATGGCCCATGGGTTCATTATATTTGATGGTTAGGTCCTCAGCCAGTGGAAGAATTTGGGAAGAAGTGAAAGGGTGGACTTGTTGGAGGAGGTATGTCACAAGGGACAGGATTTGAAGTTAAGTTTCAAAAGATCTTCTGAGTTAGCTCTCTCTCCCTCTCCCCCTCCACATCTCTGCCTCTAATCTGTGGATCAGAATGCAAGCAATGCACGCTCTAGTGCCTTACCTGCCTGACATCTACCATGCTCTTCACCAAAATAATCACAAACCCTAATCCTCATGAACCTAAAGCCAAAATAAGCTTTTACAAGTTGCCTTTGTCTCATATCTCTTTACAGCAACAGAAAAATATCTAAGAAAGTTACCCAAAACAGTCATGCTACTCACACAGTATAGGACACAATTTGACTGGTTTATTAGTGTAGCTCACAGGACTTAAAACTGGATAAGGATGTTTAGGGCAGTTTTGTTTCTTTCTACCACAGAAACTTCTATCACTAATAATGTTATCCAATGTGGAGTATACTTCCAGATCATTTCCAGCTTGATTTATGTATATCCTGTGAAGAAACTGTGTGCTGTCTTCAGCAATAGAACCTTCTAAATGAATTTCTAAATGAACTATGAATTTCTAAATTACTATGAACAACTAAATGGCAATAGCCTGTGTTGTTTCAGTAGATAAGAAATCCTAGGACAATATCCCAAACCTCATACTGGGATTTTCATTTAATAAGTGGCAGCTTCTTTGAGGAGCATTATTCAGTCTCTTTTTTAGATTTTATTTTCAAATTTGCACATTAAATAGTAGATTTCAGGGGTTTGAGAGACTTTTCAGCAGTTAAGAGAAGGTGCTGCTGTTGCAGATAATCTTATCGAGTTTGGTTTTTAGAACGTGTTGGAACAGGAACCTGAAAAAAGAGGTGAAAAGCAAAGATGAAGCCCACAAAGATGTCCCAGAATTCAGGCCAGCACAGAGGTGCAGATCTAAACTTTACTATTAAGTACAATAACTTAAATACAAAGTTTCAGCAAATCAGGGTGTAGTTACATCAAAGGCCAAATGAGGCACTACATGAGCTGTCCTGCTGAATCTAATTTCTTTACCATGAAGCTGTAGGGGAGGACTTGGGAGCCATTTCAAATGGTTGTGTAGAGCTAGGTCAAGAGTACTCCAGCAGGCACAAGAGATCATGAGGTTTTGTTCTCCCTCTTACTTTTCCTTCCATTGGATTCATTCCCATATTTCCCACAAGGACTTAATCAGTTCAAAACCACTTATAACTCCAACTCCAAGGGATTATGACACATTTTACAGGGACCTGTATTCACATGATCATCTGCACACACACACACATACACACACACACACACACACAAAACAATAAATATAAATATTTAAAAGTTTTTCATATATATTTCATATATCCCTAGGTTTGCTTATCTTTACCACCTCTTCTCCACATTTGACTATGTCTCTTCTTCCACTCTTATTCCATTCCCAGACCACTGTGTTCTACTCTTTTACCTCCCTCCTTCTAACAACCCCTTTTTATCTGTCTGACCTTTACCAGCATTCAGTGTAAAGTACACGTTTTTAAAAGATGCATAGCTTGGATACTCAAATAACAGAGAACATGATGAGTTTGTGTCTCTGAGCCTGAGTTACTTCACTCAACAAAGTATTTTGCAAGAAAAGCATTCCGAATCCATCCATTTTCCTCCAAATTTTTTAAATTCATTTTTTTAACCTTGAATAAAATTTCATTGTGTCTATGTGCCACATTTAGATTATCAGTTCATTAGTTGTTGGACATTTAAGCTAGGCATCTGTTTCTCTAGGATTGTGACTAGAGCCAGAATGCATATAGAAATGCAGGAATGTGTCTATAGAGTATTGTGGAGAAACTTTGGGGGCCACTAGACAGGAACCTGACACTGGCCAAGGACAAGGAAATGGCCTTCAGGCAAGAATCTGACTTTAGGGCATGACAAAGAAGTAAGTTTAGACAAGAAACTGATTTTAGGGTGGAGCAAAGAAGTAGGCTTCAGGCATGAATATGACTTTGGGCTAGGACAGGGAAGTAGGCTTAGATATCTTGATCATTCTGTTAAGTCCTTAGAAATAGTGATCAAGGAATCGATCATAGGATTTTGTTTATTGTCTTGCTTGTCCCTTGACTATTTGTGTTTATTGTCATGCTTCTTCCTCATTGTACTACTCACCCTTAATACTTGCATGTAATTAAAATTGTATAAAAATGGATTGGAAAAAATAAACCTACCTCAGCCTCAAAACTGGAAAACTGGCTGGGGTCTTGCTACAATGCAGTCTAATTTTCTTTTTTTTCTTTTTAATCCTCACTCCTGCACTAGAGAACCTGTTGACTGACTGAGCAGGCTTGGTCAGAGTATGGAGTCCTCTCAGGATATCACGAGTTTTCATTTTTTTTTTTAAATATTTTTAAATTCACAATTGCTATCCTTTTACCTAGTATCCTTTTGTCTTATTAACTTTTTTATTATTCTGATAAAACATCATGACCAAGACAACTTATAACAGAAAGATTAACTTGGTTAGGTCTATATGGTACAAGATGGTCCCATGAATATCATGGTGGAGAAAGTGGCAGAATGATGGAACCAAAGCTGAGAGCTGCCATCTTGAAGGAGATGCTGAGAATGGTGTGGACTTTTAACACCACAAAGCTCACTTGCAGTGACATTTCTTACTCAACAAGCATACTCCTCCAAAATGCTTCTCAAACAATCCCACTAACCTGGGACCCAGTATTCAAACATGTGTGCCTTTGGGAGAAATTCTTACTCGAACTACCATATATCACTCACTCCCTATTCCCGTAGGCTCCTGGCTTTATCATAATGCAAAATGAATTTGATTTCAACCTCAAAAGACGTTCTCCCCACCCCCAATAACCTTTCTGTCTCAATGCAGTTTAAAAGTTTAGGCTTCTTCTGAAAATCAAGGCAATCTCTCAGTTTTAACCCATGTAAAATAAAAGGCAAAGTTATGATACAATGGCCCAGAACATGCATTACAATTCAAAAATAGAGGAAAGAGGCATAGTGAAGAAATATGGGAACAAAGCAAGACTAAAACAGGAAGGGAAAATTTCAAATCCTGTAACTCCGGGTCTGATGTTAAAAGGCTCAGATGGCTCTGTCCTTGTAGCTTTGCTGACTGTGACATACTTTTCTCTGTGTTGGGCTGGTTCCACTCCCTATACACAGTTCTCCCTGGAAGATATGCCACGGGCTATCACCTCGAACATTTTGGGGACTATATTTTCTTTTCCAGCAAAAGCATTGGCTTAATTTTCTGATGCTTTTGTTTTTTTTTTTCTCACAAAATTCACAGTTTACATTTCTTTTTTCCATGCTTGCTCTTTTTCTCTCAGACCTGCACAAAAATGATCACTAATAACCATGTGACAGACTCAGTATTAGGTTCTCTTGAAACCTTCTCTGCCACGGATAGTATTCCAAAACTCTTTGATTTGCCTCAAGCAGGTTCTTAGGACTGGTGCACAAAGCTTCTTTGCCAAAATAGCCCAAGAATGCTCTCTATCCCAGTTGCTAATATTGTTGACCTCTACACCCTCTCAATTTGGGTCTTCATAGTCCACTTTGCTCTCAGCACTACTGTCTTCCAAGTTCTTACTTAAACGACCCATTAAGCCCCACTTACAGCATTTAACTGCTTTTCTAGTCCAAAGTCACAAAGTCTTCCACATGGCTCCAGTTCACATCATGGACAGGCCGGTGTCAGCAATCACCTACTTCTTTCATAATTACTTTTCTATTCTTTTGATGAAATGTCATGGCCAAGAAAAGATATGAAGGAGTTTAATTTGGGGCTCATATCTCCAGACAGTTAGAGAGCATGCTCACCATGGCAGGGAACATGACAGCTGGCAGTCAGCATGGCACAGAAGCAGTAGCTGAGAGCTTATATTCAGATTCATAAGCAGAAACCAGGGACACTGACTGTGGTTACTGCTTTGAAATCTCAAAGCTCAACTTGAGTGACATGCTTCTTCTAAAAGACGAAACCTACTCCAACAAGGACATACATATGAATCTTTCTCAAAACAGCTCCAATAAGTGGGGACCAAGTACTCAGATAGATGAGCCTATGAGGGCTAGTCTTCCTCAAACCACCACAGATGTTTTTGCTGTTGTTCTTTATCTCTCTCTGTCTTATGAGATTGAATCCAGGCCCTTATATATGATGCTCTTTTGTCCTATCGCTGAGCTACATTTCCACTCGGTAAGCCATGTTCTAACATTAAATGTCCTAGTTGCTTCAAGTATAAAATCAGTGGTTTGATATTTATATTATCACAATTTAAAAATACAAATCAAATTCTGGGCCTGTGGCTAAAGGAATGTCATTGTCATTGTGAGAGAAAAAGAAAACTGAAACTTACTGTATGTAAAAGGAGGATAGCTATATGGTAGCAGGGAGTAAGTAAGGATTTAATCTAAAACATTGTTAAACTAGTGGGCTTTTCTTATGTAATCAAGAATACTGTTTGGATTGAAAAATGGGAGAATAAACTGTTAGGACCACTTCATGGCACATTTAAAATTTCAATGACAACAATAACTAGTGTCATAAATAATTTCATTTGTGAAAAAAATAGTAACCTTATTAAATTTCTAAAGTTTAATTAATTATAGATACTTAATATACGATACCTACCACATGGACACACAGTAATGTTTGGTAAACTGAATAGGACAGACAGACATATAGATGAAATAAACTGGGGAAATTAGTGCCTTTGTATTTTCATATTTATAAAGTTTACATAAGAGGATCTTAGAAAGGAAAAGTAAATTGAAGAGAAGCAAAGACTGCCTATCATATTGTTTTGTATCAACTGTATACTTTTAAGCTGTGAATAGAAACATTCTTATTGACTTCTAAGTCAATAAGACCAAAAACAATGTTATCCTGAATATCATCTATTGACATCTCACTATCTTTTCCCCAAGTTTTCAGCATGAAAAACTTTGTGTATGTGCATTTAAATCGTGCCTACATGCCAAATATATCAGCAAATGTTTAGAATAAGACATATTTGGCAACATTATCCTCATAATGAAATATCTACCACATGGACACAGAGTAATGTTTGGTAAATTGAATAGAATTGACAGACATAAAGATGAAATAAACTGGGGAAATCAATGCCTTTGTAATTTCATCTGTCATAAAACCCAACATTAGAGATGGCAGCTATTGCCTCAAATCTCTCATTGCTGATTTAATGTGAATGTAATCTCTTATGCTTTTCAATTTTATAAAAAAATAAAATAAAATAAAATAAAATGGGCTCAAAGTAAATTTCAGAAACAACTTGCTGGCTCTCATATGCAAATTCCTATACTACCACCAGTTTTATCAGTCCCTATAACATCTGTTTCATATGTTACAGTGTAAAGATTTTTTTTAGTTAAACCTTTTGTCTAATATGTATTTACTTTTCTACAAAATTTATTCACATGATCAAAATTCTGTTTTAAATAGTTTATTTTTTAATTAAGATCGAATTTACCAAACCACTTTCTGACTTCTTTGATTGCTTTTTTCTCTGAAGGGTGGTAACTGCACACACACATACTCACACTTCTCTTTCTTGCATATAATTCTGTCATTCTCAGATAACTTTCTCTCTTCCTATATCCTGTTGACTGAGAGGACACTTTGAGACACTATTAGACATATTTTTGAGAGGGACACAGAATAGAAATCACTTCTGTTTTGAGGTCTTCTAGAAGTTTCTAGGCTTAGTATAGGTCCTGGTTCTGTGATACCCTTGAAATATTAATTTTTATTAGGTAGAAGGTTCTTAAATTTTGTTTTCATATAGGCCTTACACATCATAATGCATATTTGTAAGGGACTCTGTCTCCTTGACCATTAATTCTGTGCTAATTATACAGAGGTAATATTTGCAAAATGAGAAGCTGAATATTTTTACCTAGCTCAGTGTACACTATTAGGTTCAGAGAAGTTCATTTACATTGTGTGATACCCTTAAAGGAAGGCAATTCAGAGGCTAAGTGGGATGACTCAGTGAGTAAAGGTGCTTGCATGCTTCCAATCTGAGTTTGCTCCCTGGAACTAACTGGTCCAACTTGTCCTCTGACCTCCACATGCAGGTATGCCATGGTCCCACCAAAAATAAAATAAATGTGATGAGAAATAATTTAAGTTTAGGGGTTTATTACAGGAAGAAAAGTAGAAATATTAAGAGCTATTATGTATAAATATGTGACATTTGAAAATTATTAAAGATTGATTTGAGTATATTCTATCTGAAAATTTGCATATTTTCATTCAAATACCCAGGAAAAAAAAGATGACAGATCTCCATTGCCAGTCATTAGGAATAAATTTACTTAGTAACTTTTTATGCTTTCTTGCACCACTGTCAGCTCTCTCATCAATATTTGCTTACTACTTGTGTGTAAACACACCGTGATAGACAGAGTATTATGGGAGCAATGTGGATATTTTGTAATAGTAGACTGCTTTAACGTGTGTATGTAAATTCAGTAGAAAGGCATCCCATGTATTTGTGTTTCATGTATCCATGATCTGAGCTGCCCCATGGAACTGAAGAACACGCTCTTTCACAGCTATGCTTTGATTGCATTTTCTCTCATCTGCCAAAATGTAATATGTTGAAATTAGTCTTCAACGAGAATTGCTTATTTCTTCTTTTTCTTCTTCTTCTTCTTCTTCTTCTTCTTCTTCTTCTTCTTCTTCTTCTTCTTCTTCTTCTTCTTCTTCCTCTTCTTCTTCTTTAATTGTTAAGAAAGACATCTTCCAGGGGTTCAAAATTAGAGTCTTTGTGAGACTTCTTATTACAATCAAGTCAACTTTATACACTGTTCTTAATGCTTCTTTTACTGATAGTACAATCAAGCTTGCTATTTTCTAAAACACTGGACCAGCATTCAAATTACTAGGGATTGGCTTTTTACTAATTTACCAGTTCCTTGGGATTGTGTTAAGAGTAGTGTGTGTGTGTGTGTG
>NW_022196915.1:74382701-74427918 GCF_008632895.1 Mastomys coucha
GTGTGTGTGTGTGTATGTGTGTGTATGTATGTGTTTGTGTGTGTATATGTATGTGTGTGTGTTTGTATGTATATATGTGTATATGTTTTAGTTTTGAACTCTTCTTGATAAAAGTGTATCAGAAAAAAATAATACATTTAAAACAAATTTATGGCCAAGAATCAAGTATTACAAAAATAATGTGAATTACTCACCCACCCAGATGAAATTGCTATATTGGTTTTATATATCCAAGATCAAATTAATGAACCCTTTCCTCCACAGTGTAAGATGTATTTGGCAGGGCAAATATCAGACCCATCCCTTCATCATTAAATTGGGCAAGGGAACTCACTGGCTCTCAAACTGTTAAATGGATATTAGGGCTTTTAATGAATGGAACAGTTATCTTGGTGCCAGCTTAACTAACAACATTGACATGATTAGCATACATTTTGGCAACTGTTCTAGCACAGGGTCTCAGGAAAAAGAAGCTTTTATGTCTAAACTTAATTTACTTCAGCTTCCCCTGCTATGTCTGCTTTTACTGTGAACAAATAATATGTAAAGGAAATCCTACAACAAAATTATTTATAAATGCACAATTTTATTAAGGTCATTGATGATATTTCTCATGCAAGAAATGAAATTCAATAACCATCCCCCCAAACACATGAACCATGTTCAAGTTGTGAAATGAATAGAATGTTTTTCTCCCTTTATAATGATGCTAAAAATCATGAAGCTTGTGGAGCACTTATTTTTTTATTAATGCTGCTACATGTCTTTTATGTAGCTTCTCCTTTTATAAAAAAAAAAAAAACTAAGCAAAACATGACTGGAAATGAATGTGTTCTCTCTTTGTTATGTAAGAGTTATGAATGAACAGTTTATGGGCTTAAATGGTTTTATAAGTCTCTTAGTTTAAGTGCCTATCATACAAAAGGAACTTCATAAAAATACACTGAATTTTCTGTCTTAGATTCTGCTGCCTTAAATACTTATTTATCCAGATTTTCAAAATGAAGAAAACAAGAATAAACAATTAATATAAATATAATAAGTCCTGTGTTTATGTTTTAAGCTTTTTCTTTATGGTGTGCTATTATCTTAAAATTTTGCAAGTTAGTGAAATGCAACAAGCACAGAGGTTGCTAGAATGTGAGGGAACACATAGTGATATTAAGTCTATAATTAGCTAATGTAAATATAGACATGCATGAGTGCAAATTTTCATAGGAACTTAAATATACAAGCAAATTCTCTTCTATATATGTCTATAGTTTACACACCCTTAATAATTTACCCAGTGCTTAATTAGGTCATGGATTAGTTTAATATAAACTTTAGCATAGCAGAACACTACCATTTCTCACATTTAATCCTAGAAACAGACACCAGTAGCAGGCACTTCAGTGAAAGAACAAGCCCATGTTCAAATATAAAGTGGTAAAAATAATCAAGAAAATATGAAAATATAAACTTTTAATTTGCAGACATATAAACAATTTTGGTATGGTACAGACACATGGGGATGATAAGCAAAGTGACTCATTTTGAAGCTAACACATTTCTTGTTTATACAGACAGCTTTGCTACAGTTCTTACATAAAATAAAATTTCCATCTCATGCAAAGAAGGAAGCGATAGAAATCACCCACAAACCAGTTTTCTTCATTGCAAAAGAACCGGTAAAAATTAAATTATCAAAAGAACCTGCAGATGGGCTTACAAATAAAACTTTGCATGTATTCCAGAACCAAATAAAGAAGCCAGAACTTTAGCCACTGGTCCAACACAACTACAAAAAAAAAAAGTATAACTTTCATATAAAATGCCTAGCTCAGACAACCAACAGTATACAGTAGCCTTTTGAGGAAAATTCAATTTGAATACAATTTTTGTTTTTCTCATAGGGTAGGTTAACAGAAGTGTTCCCAAGCTAACATAAAACCCATGAAAAAAATTGCTGCTGACTGGTAAAAAAATGCACTAAGATATCATAAACACCAAGCAAGCAAGTAGAGATTGAGAGGGACACTGATGCGTGTCTTGCTCTTTTACTAAGTGCAATGTCTAGATGCTTTTCACATAAGGAAGAGTGCTCAGATGATTCTCTCCCCCTTTAATTCTATCAGATGCAGCAGTAAAGCAAACAGAAAGCAGGTGAGGTTAAACAAAACATTGCCCTCTTCAGCAGGTCAAATTTGTAACACATGGCAATGTTTTGCTCCTTGCCCCAAAGGAATTGTACTTCTCTTTAAATGCCTTCTCTTTCAAACTATAATCGATGTACCTATGAGGTAATACATTTTCTGTTTACAAGTGGATTTCTTTTCTTTCTTGTCATATATTTAACTAGAGAATTCAGTTTACCTTAATTTTACATTTAATGTTAAAAACAATATATTTAAAATATACTCTCTCCTTAATTTCCTGTACAACAACTATCATGTACAATGCCACAGTTCCCTGCAAAGGGGAACCTGGTGCCCTCTTGTGGTGAAAAGACATTTTAGAAACAACAAAAATGTACTTCTCTTACCTTAGTCTTGAGTTTTGCCAGTCATCTGCTTGGTGTATTAGAGCTGCCAGTTATATCCAACATTTTAGATATATATATATGTATTTATATATATATATATATAAATAACAATGATATAGCTGTTAGTACTAATTTTCATTTAAAAATTCTGTACACATTTTATAACTTCTGATTTTGAATTAAAAACCTGTAAACAGCTTTTTACAATATAGTACAAGTTATAAATTAATTGTCCTTTAGTGGAACTGCATCAGCACACCATTGTCTGTGTGACAAAGACTGCCTATGGCAGCTATAATGTCCCTCTATGTTACTCCACAATGGCATATCAAATGTTAGAAATATCCACTGGTTTTCTCTCTCTCGTACACAAGTCGATCTTTCGTTTCAGTGGAATCTGTACTTCCAAATTATCGTCTTCCCTGTGATGCTTTTTACCTTTCCGTAAGCAGATGTATATTCCCATCCCTGTAACTAGTGTGATGGAACCCAAGCTTATGACAGACAGAGCTACCAATGTGGGCATACAGGACATAGATTCTACCTTCCTATGAGTTGGCTCTATTGAGATTTGTGGTTCTTTCTCTTCTATATTAATTTCTGGCTCCTTTCTCAAAAGGCTCTCAATGTAGCTCTCATTACTGACAGTGTCATTGACAAATAAGTTCACCATGACTGTGGAATGGAGAGGTTCGGGGTATCCGTGATCACTCACTTTCACCAGTAAGCGATGCAACCCATAATCTGTCTGCAGCAAGGCTTCCTCCAGAGTGATGTTGCCAGTCTTGGGGTCAATTCTGAAGGACTCAGGCCTGGGACCTCTTCTCCCTATGATGCTATAAGCTATGACAGCATTCATGCCTGTATCTTTGTCAACTGCATAGACTTCTGTTACTGGTGAGCCAGGGAGAGTAGAAGGTAGGACCAGCAAATAAGACATGTTTGATTGAGGAAATAAAACAAGAGGAGGGTTATCATTGATGTCCAGAAGAAGAATTGTGATTTTTGTGGTAGAGGAAAGAGCAGGCTCACCCCCATCGACAGCCTCCACCCACAGAGTGTAAGAACTTTGCTGTTCTCTGTCTAAAGAGACTTTAGCTCTCAACATACCCTTGCCTGTATCTATGACGAAAATGTCACTCTGGTTCATTACCGAGAGGGCTACCCATCCATTCCTCCCAGCATCAGCATCTGTTACACTAATGACTCCAATTTCGCCATATCCTGGAAAATTTTCTGGCACAAAAAAGCTGAAGTCCTTGTTGATGAACCTCGGACTGTTGTCATTTTTATCCAACACAGTGAGGGCCACTGTAGCCACTGATTCTCTGGGTGGCGTCCCACAGTCCACTGCTCGGACAGTGTACCTGTACTTTTCTTTCTCTTCTCTGTCCAGCTGAGTAGAAACTGTCAGAATCCCAGTGACACTGTCTAAGGAAAAATAAGATGGAGCATCGGGTCCCAAGAAGTAGGAAACACGGCCCATCTCTCCACTGTCAGCATCTGTAGCATAGAGCTTCGTCAGAAAGGCATTGGGTGCATTGTTTTCTTCAATGGTCAGTTCTATCAAGGGTTGAAGGAAAACAGGGGCATTGTCATTGTCATCTAAGAGTTGTACTTTAATGATTTTCTTGGCATGAAACCCCTCTGAGTTCCAGGCCACTACAGCTATTTCATAGAAGGGCTGCAACTCATAGTCCATAGGTTTTGTGGTTTCCAACAAATATTCATTGTTGTAAGGCTTGTAGGGTGCGAGCCTGAATGGCCCTTCACCATCCAAGTAGCAGTTAATCTTGTATTTACCTTCTGGATCTCTGATGGTGAAAAATGCAATTGGAGTATTAACAGGCTCCAGTTCTTTAAGATACACAACACCATCCACCTCATTTGCTATGTAACGTGGGACAATTTCTGGGGGTCTGAAAACGACTTTGATGATCGACACAAGAGCAGTGATCACTGCAGGGATACAGCCAGGCCCATTAGCCAGGATGGTGAGCTTATGTGTCTGCTGAACACTCCCACCAATCTTACTGGAAAGCTTAAGGACTCCAGTAACTTCATCCAGATGGAATAAATCCTTGGATTCTTGTGGAACTTTCTGGCTATAACTATAAGTGATCTGTGCATTTGTCCCCAAGTCTCTATCCACAGCCTGGACTGTTGCTACTGGGGTGCCCACTGTAGCATTTCCATACACGGTGACATTAATTTGTGAGTCTACAAAGAGAGGACAATTGTCATTAATGTCACTTATGCCAATGGTGAGGGTGGCACTGCCCAGCAGTGGTGGAGACCCACCATCCTCAGCTATGATGATGCTCACATACTGGTCCTGGGTTTCTCTGTCCAAAGCACCCATGACAATCAAGTAGGGTGTGCGCTCCCCATTCTCATTCTCCTCCACGTCCAGGGTAAACATGCCATGGTAGTCTAGTAAGCGATACGTTTGCACACCATTAATGCCTACATCAGGATCCACAGCAGGATGCTCTATCGCCAATCGGGTATTTACAGGAGAATTTTCTGGGACCCAAACCGAGATTTCAGAAATGGGGAACTGCGGAGCATTGTCATTGATATCCCTGATGGCAATTTTCACCTTCACAAACCTAAAATATTCCTGAGGCAGAACCAACACATCCAGAAGCAAAAGGCAAGAGTCAGAAGAAGGAGAGGAGGCAATGGAGGTACTGCCGCCCCAGGCAGCCCCTCCATCCCTGTCCAGGCACAATGCTTCTCTGTCGATCTCCTGTGCAGAAGTGTGCAGCTCCCCGGAGCGGTTGTTTAGGGTCACATACTGGCCACTCAGTCCCCCAGAGGCCAAGCTGAAAGAGAGAGGGGGGTTCCCCTCAGCGGCAGTGTGCTCTGGATGCAGCAACTGCTGGCTCTGTCTCCCAGAGGCTCGAGGCAGCAGCCTCAGGTCCTCTGCCAGGCTGCCTATGAGCACTCCCGCGGGCAGTCCCTCATTTAAGCTGTACAGAAGCTCGGTAGCACGGCTGTAACTCGCGAGGCAATGGAAGGGTCCCACGAAGAGGAAAAGCAGAAAAACATGCTGGAGTGAAGGAAGGGGACAACGGTGATTACACACTCCAGGAAGCAGAGATCAGAGTTAGGAAGTGGCGACCCGCCTCCCAGGACAATCCTAACCCTCATCCCTATTACCATAAACAAAACCCCCAATTGGAACTGAGCGAAGTAGAAACTTGCTGCCAGAGGGGAAAGATCTGTGGGAAAGAGCTGTTTCTGAAACTTAACTCCTTTCTCTTCATCTTCTATTCCGCATCCCTCCTCTACCCCCAACCCCCCCGCTCTCTTCATCCTCTGGTAACTACCTTCTCTTAGTTAAGGCTTAGAATCTCAAACTTTAAGGCTTTGGGTCTCTGGAAACACAGAGCAGATCATACTTTGACTCAAATGGCTGGCTGCGCAACGCGACAGGAAAACCTCCCCGTAGGTTATGGGGAAGAAAGGGAGGGGAAGGTGGCGAAAAGGACTGAGCAGTGCACGATTTACAGCTCAATGAAAAGATTCTGCCATTAAAGTCCCAGAACACATAATGTGTTACACCTGTTTTCTATGAGGCCAATAAGAACAGCTTTATCGGTAACAACAACAACAACAACAACAACAACAACAACAACAACAACAATAATATGGAAAATTGAGCCGTACTACCTACCAGCCTTAGGGAGGAAAGAGATTTTCCATTTTAATCCGTACATGAAATCAAATAAAGTGATCTGGGTCTCTACCTTTTATTATGCCCTCTACCTCCTGCCAAGCTGACAAGCCAGCAAAGTAAACGCGAAAAATTATTATGCAAAAGCATTTGTCAGTTGCAGTAGACAGACGATTCAAGCTGACATTGGACACAGAAATCAATCTTTACAGCCTGGAATATAAAGGGGATTGAGCGCATCCTCGACCCTCCACCTCATGCAACATTTCTGCTTCAGAAACTTCTTCTATGGACCTGGGGGGGCCAAGCTATTTGTTTAAAATAGCTTGGGCTCTGTATCCCAAACTCCTTTCCCTCCCCCTATCCTCTCCTGAAGTTTGCATTCTGGGAAAACGTTTGAAAATACCGTCAAGGAGTAGAAACAGCTGGAGAGCATTACAACTTCTGGAGGACCCAGGGTTCGCGCATCCTTACCGGCAGGTTCCTGTGGCTGGTCCTGCTGCTGGGACGATGTAGATGCCCCATATCCAGGCAAGGGTGCCAGGTCGCTGGGCGCAAGCTCACTGCCTGGACCAGCGAGCTGCGCGCGTTCCCTCGGCCGCGCATTCCCTGGGAGGCTGCAGTCAGAGCGCTTCAGAAGGGAGGGTGGCAGAGGACACTCCCTCTCTGTTCATGCAAATCGCTGGGGAACTTCAGCCAATAGTCACTGGTCTGTCAATTAAGAACAGAAACTCGGATGGACTGAAAAGCCCAGGGCCAGAAGGGGGATATTTACACTGTCTGCTCCTGGAAGTGCTATGCCCGCAGCCCACCAAAAGAGCCAGAATAAGGAAGGACTTGCTCTTCACAGCTGGGAGGAGATGCCACCAGGTCGGGGACCAGAGCGCATGACTACTAGCCTTGACAAGCCTCGCTCCTTACTGCACCACTTAAATCCCAAGTCTACAGGTTGTTAGTAAGAAAGAGAAAATTGAAATAAACAAATAAGCCCCCACTGGTGTCTGAACGCACAGACATGTTCCCACAAAACCCTACTTTGCCAACCAGTTCCTCCCCATCGATGTAGATCCAGCAGTTGTTTGCACAGCGCAAGAAAACACACTTTTCTCAAACAAGAGCAGTCTCAACTTCTAGGTGCCAAAGACGCAAGCCAGAAAAGCAAAGCTATGAAAATCCGCAGAGGCTCTTTCACGTTTTCATTTTAATCTTTGCTGTTGGTGATGGCAAAACTGATAGTATCCGGGGGCACAAGTTTTTCTCGGTGTCTGCCTGGAGGTTTAATTTTAAAGGTAGCTCCAGTTTCTAGCTGAAAGACAGCTTCTAGGTGAAAGACTAGAGAAACATGGTGTGTGTGTGTGTGTGTGTGTGTGTGTACCATGTGTGTGTCTGTGTATTTGTGTATTGCAAGTAATACCAGCTATCATTCTGGAAGGGGAATACTGAAAGGAAAGAGGGCAGTCACTGAAGCTTAAATAGAAGAGGGGTTGCTCTTCAAGTGTTCTCATTTCTCTCCTCACTCTGCTCTTCTAAATGCCTACTGGGAATATGCCCCTTTACAAACAGGTCTTGGAGCTCTCCAGGTCCAGCATTCAAAATGCTTTGCTACCTTTTCTGATTCTAATCTTCAACAGTTTGTGACCTGTAATCTTTTATGAAATCAGTTAGTGGGAGGGTCCAGGACATTCAGTCTGTGGAACTGGCTCACCTACAGAGTGTCATATAGGTATTGGCCAAAGGCATTCAGCTTCTCTTCAAGTGTATATTCTCTTCACTAAGCTTCCAAATTTCTCCTAACTGCCCTAAACAAAGGCTTGTTGGCCGAATGGCTAGTGACTGCGTTAAGACCAGAAAAATCTGTCTCTGGCATCAGAAATAGCAATTTTCTGTGCTTTCCAAAGGAAAGCTAATTTAATTTCCTTCTACTCTGTACTAACCAAAGTAGAAATTGTTTGGCTAAGCTAATTGTTCAGCTTTTGGCCCTATTTTCTCCTTGATTCAATTAATCCTAGATGGAAACTCATGAACATTGATAAAGTACTACATCAGAACACCTGGTATGTTCTGATGCTTGTTATTGCAAAGTTGTATTGTATATGGAAAAAACAAAACACTAAATTACAAATCTGACAAATACTATGAACATAGCTCTTACAGCCCAGTAGGAGTGTAGATGAAACAACCAGTCCACATGTGCACATCTGGACAAGGTCTTCTGGGTAAAAGGCCATTCTGCATCATATAAACTAACCACATCCAGGGAGGCACGTTTGCCTCCTCTTCCTTAGTCCTTTCTCTGCTAGGTCTGCCCTGCAGCTGAACTTTTACCAACATTGGTAAATATTTACCTTGGAGTCTGTAGTCAAGACATTACTGGACTCTAAAAAAATCAGTACCCTGCTCCATCTAAATAGTGTTTATGTTTTAATGCAATACCCTTAGCCTTGAGAAGTCAGGGGCATATGCCTAGAGTTAGAATATCTTTTAATGGTCATAAAACACACAATATGCAATCATTCAACTTCTATATAGACAGTAAAGACAGTGGAGTGTGTATGTAAGCATACCTCATAATCTCAACTGATTAAGTCTTTTGTTTCTGACTCTGTCTCTCTGCATGGGTGTATGTATTTCTTAGATTTCTTTTATTTATAACATTGCAGTAAAACTCTGTTTTTTAGAAAGACAAACTAACTGAAGACCATCTTCTCTTCATGATTATTTTCACAACTGCCTTTTCTTTTCTCTGGTGTCTTTCCCTTCTTTATTACAAATCTACATTTTAAAGGAAACTCTGCCACCCCAGTACAGTGGACTCTGCTCTTTCACCATATTACCCATCTGCCTCTGTAGAAAACTACATTACTACTGGTCCTCTTTGTTAAGGTGAGTGGAAGTTAAATCTCCCTATCAGACTATAATTTGTCTTCAGTGCTTCTAGAGTGAACGGATCTAAGAATGATAGCAGAAGCTGTTATAGTGAGTGGGCAGGCAGAAATTCAACAGGTTCTGAAGGTACTATTTGGAGGGACAATATGAAGCACATTTGTTTTAAGTTACAGTGCTGGTTGTTGTATCCCTGAATAGTTGTTTGTCACAAAAACTTGAAATCTTGGCACAACACTAGATGACACCTTACATGGGACATGCGTGGTGTTAAACAAGCTACTTGTCATCATCTACCCTCTTTGAGGATCTAAGGAGGAGTTTCATGAAGCATTTTGTTTTTTAACTGACCTTAAAAAACAGAGACCGAACCAAATGAGCTTCTTTGGTTATATGCACTATTTTCCTGGACGTTGTAAAAGCATCCCCAGTCTACTGTTCCTTCTGGAGGTAGCCTTGTGACCTACCATCTGGTGCCACAGATTTCTTTTTAAAGATGATTTAGAGAGCTTCCATGCTATTAGTCCCTTGAAAATAATACTCATGAGCGTCTCAGATGTCTCCGTCGCTCTGGGCCTGCTTCCCAGGTGTTTTGTAAAAATCGATCTAGAAGAATAGTTAAATTACTTGCCTCCCAAGTCTGTCTCTGCTGTGGACAAAGGACACAGCATGAAATAATGGCCGGCATTTTGAACAGAGCTGGGGATTTGGATTCTACTCTCTGGTTTGTTGCTATGTCCTGTGTGACTTTAGGCACATCATCACACCTCTGCTTAATTTTTTTTCTGAACATCCCCACGTACCACAAGCACATATATGCCTGAACTGGCTTCCATGATTTTTGTCATTAACAGATGCTCCATGATAATCTACAAATTAGTTTGCTTATTATTTATCATGTTACATAAGTAAATGGTAGTAATGCCTTTCCCTTGCCTCAAGTCTTCTCTCCCTAGTGTTTTTCCCTGTTATAATTCAGTGAACATGTTTCTATATTTCTATCAAGATATCAGTTTCAAACATTGCACTTTAATAAGCACACTCTGAAATATGTGAAACCTTAATATACAATCTATGTTATTGAATATGCCTGTTAATTTTCATTACATCTTTTAAAACATTTTAATAATAGCATAGTATTCACAAAGGCATAATTAACTAATTTACTAATATTAATATATAATGTAATTTGAAGTACAACCTAATATGTGGTTAATCTAGTTTAAAATTATAAAATAGTGTGAATTATATTACAATATTTAGAGTCCATTTGTTTATACCATTAATAGCTTATAAAGACTGTAAGCATGATGATTTAGAATGTATGCTATGCATGGATGTGTATCACATATATTAATATATGAGCATTATAGTTATAACACATGGAATGCAATACAAAATCATATTTGATTGATTAATCAATGTTAATGGTGACTGTATTTCAGAGTACAAATAATATTTGTAAAATGTTTTTCATATCTAGGTTCTGAACATGCAGTGAAGTAATTTATTTGCTATTTCCTCAATCCTCATGGAATTTTATTATATAACTAATATTATACCAATTTTACAAAATTGCATGTTATCCACTGTGGTTACTGGATCACATCTGTGACCTAGAATATATATGACTTTTTCCTCTCCTATACCCTTCTTTCATGAATGGATGGACTGGATGGATTGGTTGGTTAATCAACCAACCAATCCGTCAATCAATTGATCAATCAAGTAATGTCATCTAATCCATCAATCAATTGATCAATTAACCTGTCATCTAAATGTGTTTAATTCAAACAAAAAGATGGTAACTACAGAAACATTGTTAGAGATAGATTCGTGATAGATTTTTAAGACAGTTAAAGGTAAGTTAAAGTAAGAATGAGTTAAAGACGTCATTTTTAAAAACATCTTTAACCCATTACTGTTGTTCAACCATTTTGCCTATGTTTGAATAGCTTAGCTCTCTCAATTTGAGGACTGAAAATATGCGCTATATGTAATTGTATATAGACTGAAAACATGAATATCTTCATTTAGTATGTGTCTGTGTGATATGTGTGTGGAGGGGGCATATATGTAATGGGCCACATACAGAGGCTAGAGTACAACTTTAGGGTGTCTTTCTCCACCATCACATTCATTTCAGGGGTTGAAAGTAAGTTGCTTAAATTGTGAGAAAAGTAAAGTTACAGGCTAAGCAATATCAACAGCCCTTTAAGTACTCTTTCAGACCCCAGGATCACATAGCTTATTTTCATTTTACTTATTCACTGAAAGTGAGAGAGACATATCCATGAGCTCAGAATGACCTATTTTAAAAAACAGCCCATTTTAAAAAAATGTACTAAATTTTGAGATCAAGATATTTTTGATATTAAAGATAGCTTAAATAAATAGCACTCTTTCTTACACTTTAATTTTATGATCAAATCCCGATTTCAAGTAAGCAATGATTCCCCTCTAATTGCTTCAGATTATTTACTAATTTTCAAATATGCAATTTTTAGAAGAAGCTATTCATTTTGGTAAAGTACATTAGGAAAACTAAAATATGTTGTTTTAATTCTCTAAGCAATATAAAAATTAAATTACGAGGCTAGTAGGGAATCAGCATACTAGTTCTTTGCTAAAAACTAGACCTTCCAGAAAATAAATAAATGGCATTTATATACCAAGCCTGGGAAGATAAGCCAAATTGTTATAATAACAATTTCCATTCTTTAGCATGTGCTGCTATTCTGTGGAGTTCATAAACAGGACTTTTGTAAATAATTTTCTTTATTAGTATCTTTTATATTTCAGAAAATTTCATGTAAGTTGATTTCACATCTCTTTAACTATATATCAAAGAAGAAGGAAGGTATTAGGGGCGAATAGTTCTTTTCTTTTCAAAATTGAACATCACATATCAAAGATGAGCATATGTAGATGAAGTCACTAGAAAAACCCAGGCTTAATTATAGCTAACATCTTCAACTTTCTCTCCTTATACTCAAAATAAAATTTGAAAGCCATTTTCAACTCGTTTGAGTTTCACTTTCCTCTTTCTCACTTCTGGCAGAGGTGATAATGAGCAGGAAAAGCCTCAGAAGTAAGGTGGCTGGGCTGAGGAAGAGAAGAAACGAGGGGCATGGAAAATCCAAAACCGTGGATCAGCAACTGTTCACTGATGAATGGTTTCCTGAATTCATTTTATTCGTGATGTATGTGCATTACTCCTTAGAGTCAGTACCTTGGAGACTTGAAAGAAGGAGAAATACAGGCTGTGCACAGAATAAAGCAATTGTAAACCCTATAAATTAGCATAGAAATTAGGTCACAGCCATAACAAATCTATTGAAGGACAGAAAGAATTGTAAGTTCACTTTAGGGCACAGAACTCGTGTATTTTCTGACATCTATTCTTCATTCTCACAAGCATAATGTTTCATGTAGGAAAGATTAAAGCATATTTATGCTTAGGTAATATTTTCACAGAGATTTTCACCTAGCTTTACAAAACATCTTTTTATTTCTTTTTGTAAATCTAAGCTGGGTTGCTAAACACTGCGTAGCCTTTCTGACCTGTGTGTGTGGAGGGTAAAAGCACCAAAGGAGTATTGTGGGGTCAGGGACAAGTGTTGTGTACCAAGTAGAACATCAACATTTCCGTGTTGGGATATCATTAAGTTCTGCCTCCTTTGGGGTATCTTTTCTGTACAGTTAAGGATTCTTACCTTTGAGTTCACTTATTACTAATGTTGTAAGTATTATTTGCCTTAAGATTTTTTCAGATGAATGGTTGACATTACCTCTGATCATCACTAGGTGTTAAAACAATGACTTTATTGGGGGAAATGGAGAACTGGCAGTTCTCAGATGTTTAGTAGGTTGCAAGAGTTCAAATACAGAAGTGGCTATGTTGGAATTGAACAAAGAATACTTGAGATCATTTCTGATAATGGTCATACAACATTTTTTTTGTTTGTAGTAAGTTTTTCCTGTGTTCACCAGCTAGAGATACTTATTAATTATTGTACTGACAATTACAAACAGTAATTAGAACCTTATAGTAACAAATCCATTTCAAAAGCATAAAACTACTAACTTTTAACTACATTTTTTTCAGAGTATGTATTTTGATCATCCTCCCACACTCCTCCCTACTCCCTCCCACATCCCTCCTCACCCAACTTTATGTTCTCTCCCAAACAAAGAAGCAAACATCAAAAACAAGAAACAAAAACAAAATCCAAGGAACACACACTCACACACAAACTCCACCAAACCATAGATGAGAAAAAGAGCAAAAGAGTAGTATGATAAAATGTGCCAAGACAAACCAAACAAACCCAAAATTCCACAAAACCATAATAGGGTCATTTTGTGTTAGCAAACTTTCCTGGACACAGGAACTGTACTAGAATGTGGTTGATATATCCAGTGATGAAAAAGTACCAAATTTCTAGAAGAAAGAAAAATAAAACAGCAAAAAGAACAACAACAGCAAGACACTAAGTGACTGAATTTTAATATGCATGCACATACATTATATCCAGGAAAGGATACTGTCTTTGCCAATTATTTAGACTATCTAGAAAGAATATTTTCACTATTTAGAATCATAGATCATTAAAACAATTATTCAGTGAAAAAGGGGTTCACACTGACAATAGTCCCGTAAGTATCTCATAATCCTAAAATTCTTAACTCTAGATAATATTTGAATCAGGAAAAAGGTTGTTATTAACACAATTAGGATAGTAACAGTAACTACATTTTTGAGAATTACTCACTGCTATAGATATATGCATTTTGCATTACATTTAAAGAGAATTGATGGCTACTGGCAAAAAATTATTAATAAGTTCATTTTAAATTTTTTATGCTGTTTTTGAACTTTAAATACGTCAAATACATAGATAAATAATTTAAAAGTAATAAATACATAACATTGACCAGAATTTAGACCTTGTACTCCAAGTAAACAAACTCTAAAAGAAGGTTAAAATGGGTTTCTTGTGCTTTGTCTATGTTATTTTATATTATGAGAGAGAGAGAGAGAGAAAGAGAGAGAGAGAGAGAGAGAGAGAGAGAGAGAAAGAGGATTTCAATCAGTGGAGTCAGGGAAGATCTGAGCTGAGTGGGGATGGGAAATTGTGATTAGAATATATTATACAGAAAACAATTATTTTCAATTAAAAAGGAGAGATTCTAAAAAGAAAAAAAACAGAAAAGAAAAAAATTAAACGGTTATTGGAACCATTATGTTGATAGCAGTATTTTCTATGGTATTTTCCATTAAATGTAGTGGACTAAATTCCTTGAATATATTCACCATAGGGTAGTGGAAGATCTGAGTTATAACCCACCTGTAATCTTAACCACCAAAGGTTCTCTACTGCCTGTTATAGGAAATAGCAACCATGTCTTTTTATCAAAAAGCTGCAACAACCATATTGCAACCCTACCTTTGCTTCAAAAGACTGTAATGACTATGTTTTTACGACCACCTTGCTATCCTCGTTTTTTTTTTTTTAATCTTGTTTATTTGCCCACCAAATCCCCCATTTGGAGCCCCACTATCCCTGAGTTATAAAGCTCTTATCTTCCTCATGTTCATTGATGACCTCTTGAACCCCTCCTGAAGGGGAGGCAGCCTGTGTGAATATATTATTCAAGGAATTTAAACTAGTAAAACCAAAACCCAAACCAGCTTGCTTTAATTAATTTGATCATGATGATTTGGGTTAGGGTGAGGGTTAGGGCATTAGGAAGGGCTTTCTCCTCTAATCTTTAGGATTAATATTAACTTCAATTACATTTATGTATTTCTACCAGTTAAAGAGATCGTTCCTTAGTAATTTTCAGAAGCTGAAGAAAGCTAGTAACAACTTAGCAGTTCCCAGGTTCTTGGTGTCTGAGGCTTTCCTAATGGGTCTTTGCCTCTCATAAAACACCCGTAAAACTCTGCCTGCCTTTTGTGAGATTACACTTACTGATATTTGTTCAAGTCTTCATTTTGCTCAGTTTTACCTTTGCTAGATTTTTTTTATTGTCCCTGTTTTCACCATTTAGTTCTAGTTCCATCTGAAGAACTCCTGTTTTCTTTCTGTGGAGTTTTTTTATTCTAATCCTACTCTATCTGTTCCTACAAGGCAGGTCTTCTAAATCCGCTCCCTATGTCTTCAAATTCTATGTGGCCTCGGTTTTCTCGTGATTATGGGATGTTAGCTAAGGTTGAAAAGGTCTTTCTCTCCAGGTGACACTTAAAAACGAAGGTTGTTGGCTGTTCTAGGACAGATAATTAGCATATGGCAATGTGTCTAGCATAAAAGAAAATCACCCATATTCATAAGCATGTCATCTGTTGAAGCATAGTTCATCAGTATTATTCTGACATTCATTTATGAAAATAACCACGTGTGCCATCTGTTGGTGGAAGGCTGAATTGAGGTTCATAGCTTTACTCTTCTGATATCAATACACAGAGGAACAAATACCACTGCTTAAGAATTGATGAAAATGCATAGTAGGGCATCGTTGCCTAGGGAAATCGAGCTACCCACCCCATAAGACACTCAGAGTGACATTAAATAGAGAGATGAGACAACAGCAACCAGGTTGTGAGCATTTAATTAGACTAGTATTTTTACAGGTATGCTTCTCTCCGTATGTGGGTGGGGTAAAAATTCCTATTTCAGGTAATGTTTTTCATTTAAAATAATTATTTCAAAATTTAAAATTTCATTTTTGAATAGTCATAATTTAAATCATGCTTTACATTTATCTTGATATTATATTCTAGCATACACTTTGCTATAAGGCAGTATATTTTGGAAAAAAGAAAGGACATTTGAGAAAATAGTCTGAAACTGCAGTTTTTTTATATATAGAAAAGTTTGTTTTAGTAAGATAACCATTTACATGTGCATTGACTTTTATGCTTACTCATTTACCCATATGCTTGTCAGTGCTAAGAGAATTGTTCAACTCCACGGACACCAAAATCTTACCATTATATAAGAAAGAATATTTTCATTAAAATTTTATCAGTTGGTTTTTGAGGGTAAATTGCATGCTCCCAGGAGCAAGAGAATTAATCAACTTATAGTACAAATATGTCAATTGATGTATTTTTATTTTAATGCTTTTTAATACTGTACTTTGCATTTCTTTTTTAAATTAATTTATTTTTTACACTTTATATTCCATTCCCCACCACCCCCTCCCCGATCCACCTTCTGACTGCTCCACATCCCACACCTCCTCCCCACCACACCCCTGTATCCACATAGATACCCCCAGTACCCAAACCCACCTGACCTCTAAACTCCCTGGGGCCTCCAGTCTCTTGAGGGTTAGATGCATCATCTCTGAATGAACACAGACCCTGAAGTCCTCTACTCTATGTCTGTTGGGGTCTCATATCAGGTGGTATATGCTATCTGTTTGGGGTCCAGATTAATTGAGACTGCTCGGCCTCCTACGGGATCGCCCTTCTCCTCAGCTTCTTTCAGCCTTCCCTAATTCAACAACAGCGGTCAGCAGCTTCTGTCCATTGGTTGGGTGCAAATATCTGCATCTGACTCTTTCGGCTACTTGTTGGGTCTTTCAGGCAGGAGTCATGATAGGTCCCTTTCTGTGAGCACACCATAGACTCAGTAGTAATAGTGTCAGGCCTTGTAACCTCCCCTTGAGCTGGATCCCAGTTTGGGCCTGTTACTGGACCTTCTTTCCCTCAGGCTTTTCTCTATTTCCATCCCTGTAATTCTTTCAGAAAGGAATAGTTATGGGTCAGAGATGTGACTGTGGGATGGCAACCCCATCCCTCACTTGATGCCCTGTCTTCCTGCTGGTGGGCTCTACACGTTCCCTCGCTCGGCTGTTGGGCACTTCTTCCAAGGTCCCTTTGATTCCTGAGAGTTTCTCACCTCCCAGGTCTCTGGTGCAAACTGGAGGACCCCCCCCCAGTTTGGGGGACCTCCTATTTCCTGATGTTGCCTGTTTCCATTCTTTCTGCTGGCCATCAGGGCTTCAGTCCTTTTCCCTTACCCAATACCAGATCAGGTTCCCCTCTCCTCCTCATTACTCCCCCTTCCACTTTCCCTCCCAGGCCCCTCCCTCCCTTGCCACTTGTGATTGCTTTCTTCTCTCTCCCATGTGGGACTGAGGCATCCTTGCTTGGGCCCTTCAGCTTGTTGTCCTTTTTTGAGTTCTGTGGACTGTATCTTGGATATTCTGTACTTTTATTTTTGCTAATATCCCCTTATTAGTGCGTATATAACATGCATGTCCTTTTGAGTCTGAGTTACCTCACTTAGGATAATATTTTCTAATTTCATCCTAAATTAATGGCCTGTAAAACTCAGAATGTCCTCATTCTTAATAGCTGAGTAGTATTCCATTGTGTAGCCCGAAGCTGGAAACAACCTAGCTAGATGTCCCATGACAGAAGAATGGATACAGAAAATGTGGTTCATTTACACAATGGAATACTACTCAACTATTAATAAACTGCAGTTTTTAATTCATGCACATGACCTAATGTGAGTATACCAATTTTCTCAGGACAATCACTTTTAGCTTATTTTCCTGAGACATTCATAATTCTCACCCACATGTCTAAAGTGTTGTGCTTTAAATAATAAAATATGTGGTCAATAATAAATTAAGTGCATTTAGAAAATTGGTACATATAATCAATATATAATAAAAGATAATAATGCATTTCAAGACTTGTATAATAAAAGACAATCAATGTAAAGACATCAACATTTATGTGGAATGTAATTGTTTTTCTTCCTGAAGATGAAAATGGAAAACAAAAGAGAAACCAGGAGGGAAAAAACTGTAAAATAAATAAAATATTTATTCACAGTAGAGTGAATTTGTCATGGTAGTGCATCCAGTGGGATACCTAACAGCTATTTGACCCGCATTCATTTTACCCTCTTCCGTGCCTCCACACAGGAGTCTTTCTGAGATGGGACTGAGCTCATAATTATCCTAAGAGCAGAGGAACTTCTTCCAAGTGTGGGATTGTCATGGGTCCCTTCTCTTTTACTGAAGCACACTTTCATGATAGTGTATCAAAGGAACTGCACAATGTACAATGTTTCCTCTTATTTCCAGCAGAAGAGATGACTTTTCACTATAGACTGCAAGGACAGACAGGTGAGATATATATATATATATATATATATATATATATATATATATATATATATATTAAAAAACCCAAAATTAGTTATCTTCATTTTGACACAACCAAGTTCAGCAAATGGTGCCCATAACAAGAGCATTTCAGTTCTTATCTTTCACTTCCTCCTATGTTTTTATTTTTGTATAATTATTGCTATTGCTATTCTTCCTATACTTTTATTTCTGCATAATTATTGCATCCTGTCAGCACATTTTTCTGCAGCTGAAATTTCTCTACATTACTTCCTTAGATTCTTCCAAAATATGATTATTATTTCATAGTATATTTTATGTGACTTACTTCAATTCAATTTGTTCTAGTGCCTTCTTTTGTATCAATTTGAATTCCTAAGAGTTTTTATTTAGCTTAGAGATTTTTCAGAATATTTCATTTATATTTTTGCTTATTTTATATACCCTCTATAAATAATTTCTTATATATATTTGCCTAATGGATATAAACATTTACCTATCTCAATATGCAGATAGATTTTCAGCCATGCTTCCTTTATTCATATCTTTTTATGTATTTGTGAATATGAGAGTAAACTGCTAAGTATTCATAGTATAACTGGGAAACTTTTGAAGATTTTCAGAATGTTTTAAATAAACTAAATCTAAAAGTTTTAATAATTTGCACTTTTAGAAGCTTATTAATATATTTATATAAAATGCCATTAATTAATATATTTAGGTTTTATTTTAATATTATTATTTATTATTACTTTAGAGCTATAAGTGATTTTGAAAGTATAAACTATCTTCCATAATGTCCCTTTGACTAACTGATGGTGTTGCTTGTTACTACATCATAAAATTCAGGAGCCACATTTTTCCTTTCAAGGTTTTGATGCTTCTTACATAGAGCTTACATAGAGCTTTACAATGTTACTTTTTAAAATCGGTTCAAAACAAGTTTTAATGGAAATATTAGATACAGGTCATGTGTGTACTAAATGTCCTTCTCATAACTATTAAGCATTAGAAGCAATAATATCTTTAAAGATTTGTTAGAAAACTTTAAGTTTCACTAACAGTATAGATACTAAATTACTTGATACATGTCACTGTCACTTAGATAAAATGTGCTGAACTACTCTTTCTAATTATCACAATAATTTGAACTTACCTAGTAGATTTTATTTATTTATTTATTTATTTATTTATTTATTTATTTATTTTAAACTCCAGATTTTAATCCCCTCCTGGTCCACCCTCTGACTGTTCCACATCGCATACCTCCTCCCCACCCCCCTGTCTCCACGAGAATGTCCCTACCCCTCAACCCCACCCTACCAGACCTCTAAATTCGCTGGGGCCTCCAGTGTTGAGGGTTAGGTGCATCTTCTCTTGTGTGATATACAGTATTCAAATGTAATAATGAATAATTTCACATTATTATACAGTTAAGACATAATCTGTTTAATATTAATATAGCTCACAGGAGGAATATGAAATTGTTTTATTCTAAAGTGAAGTATGAAGGATATTGAAGGCATTATTTTCTCATTTCATTTCAGTTCTGTGAGCAACCACTTATGCCCTATGAGGTATCTACATTCATTTCTTTTTAATATGACAGATTCTTCTGTTGACTTCAGCAAATGACAACAATGTTGAAATTTCTTCCTTCTTTAAGGGAAAAAAATTGTTGCTTTGAGAAGTTTTTCCTTCTATGCTTGGCTGTAGTTTCCAATTTGAAGCCTTGCAAAGGAGAATTCATGTCAACACTGGCAGCTGTGGTCCAACTATATACATGTTCCTTATACAAAAAGGAGGGAAATGATGCACACATACATGTGGTATTTACTAGCAAGCATCAGGAACAGACTGTGACACATTACAATTGGTTTTAAGAGAAACAGGCTTAAGTTGTTTATTCTCTTCCTATTTTTAATGTTATCTACATCTCTTATGAGATTACTAGCCATCGAAAGTGGCAAGCACAAAGCCCTCAAAGAAAACTTAACATTTCATTAAGTATAGGCAAAAATACACAGTTCGCATCATGTTTTAAATAAGCTATTCACACATTTCATCTTTTCTACACTGTAATTTATATTCAGTCTTCAAATTCTAGATACTCATGTTTTTTTCCTTCAACTTACCTATTATTATAAAAATACAGTGTATCTCACAGTTAGTCTGTTCTATTGTCTCTGACAGTGTATTTAAAATTTTATTAAAATGTGTTAATAAGCTGAACTGGAATTAATTTGACTTTTATAAATTTCTAAGTTAGAATTACCAATTAAATCATAAACATCTAGAGGACTCTGATGCATTATATTTTGCTATTTCAGCTGGTTTTTGTTATTTCCAGGAAGAAATTACGTTTTCAGAAAAAAAATCCATCAACTAATAGACAGATAATATATGTCAACTCTTTTATTTTAGTGTGTTATATATTTGTTTGTAAATTTACTTGAAGTACTGTAATGAGAGATCCTTGATTTTAGCTAATGAGATGTTATTTTTATCATGCATAAAGATGCCTATCACAACATTTTAAATTTCAGAGACTGAGCAAAAGTCACAGTAAAATAATTTAAATGGATTTTCACAGGAATGTATTAATATGGTGCATAGTATTGATTTGGCACATATTGGAGGATCAATTTAGTACTGTTATTTTAAACAGTTAAGTGTTATTATTCTAAGGATTATAATACAAATTTTGATAATCTCAAAAATAATGACCATTTTAAAACTTTTTTTAGTATTTTGTCTATATTAATTTCTTTGTTCCTGTTCTTTGGAGGGATCTAGGTGTGGAGGTAAGGTTGCCTCTGACGTCCAATCCTCCTGTCTTTATCTTTCAAACTCTGGAATTAGAAGCATATGCTATCAGACCTAAGGATGAGGGAGATTTCAAGTTCTGCTAACCTGATACTTATCTAGGAACTCCCATATTAGATTCTTTCATGAAAATATCGTTAAGATATTACATTAGAGACATACAGCACAACTGAAGCTTTCCACTTTCAGCAGTTACCTATTAATGCATTAGAGTAGCTAAAGGTAGAAGTAGACGATTAATATCCTACTGAGCTTTATCTCCACTCACTCATTGACTTCTAATCTTTTCTAAGCCTATTACAGACTACTTTCGGTTTCTGCAGACAACATAGAACCTGAGCTAATAGCAGCGAAATACAGACTTTGATTTAAATTCTCTTCTACTATTTTTTCATAAACGTATTTTATTCTTTGCAGGTGTCATATATTTGCTCAATGTCTATTGACCATATCTGTCAGAATGACCTTCCTTCAATTCTTTGTTCTTCTGCTTGTCTCATTTTCCTCCCAACTTTAGCCCTTTTTCAATTTTTCTTATTTGTTTTTTAAAATCTCTGAGTCCAGTTAGTGGTTTCCAAATGTGCATGGGTGTGTGACCCTGCAATAAGGCATGAGCATCTTGCCATCAGCCATTTCTCCAAAGGAGAGCCACTTGACTACCAGTAACTACATTTTATTTCTACAACCTTCATTAAATTATATCATCGAGTGTTTCAATTTTACACTTTAAAAGTCCATTGCTTTGGGACACACTATCACCACTCATCCTAAAATGCATCAATGTGAGTCAGATATTTTTATTTATTTTTTGACAATTTCATGTATCTTATTCAATGTATCTTATTAATATTTATCCCTAAGTTTGCTCTCCCTGACATCCACAACACGTCACCTCCCACCTTCATGTTCTGCTTCTCTCTGTCTTTGTCTGTGTCTCTGTCTGTCTGTCTTTCTGTGTGTCTCTCTCTTTTCCCCTCCCTCCTCCCCCTCTTATAACTCCAATTACACATGCTAGCATATTACCAATCTGATTATCCTCTCTTTTCTATATTTTCTGAGGTTTAGGGATCAAGTTGAAATTTTATATATAACTTCTATTACTCAGTATGTTTTGTTGAGAAAAGTAGAATACATTATTTTATAAAATTGCTATTTTTTTTTATTTTCTTAGTTAAAAGAAAAAGACTACTCCTTTTGATTGCTTTCAGAATTACTTGACCAAACTAATCTTATCATATAATTAATAAAAACATAGTCATAGATACATATTGAATAGCACTAATCAATAAGCAGAACATATTGATTTTGTTTTAATCAATAAAAAAATAGATACATGATTTTGCTTAGTTTTCTGACAACTTAAAACAAATGGAATCATCTGGGAAGAGGGACTCTTAACTGAGGAAGTGCTTCCATAAGATATGCCTGTTGGCAATCTTGTGCTGCCTTTTATTCAGTAATGATTGAAATCTTCATGTTCAGCTCACATTGGGCAGTGCCACCCTTGTGCAAATAATCTTGGATAGTGTTAGAATACAGGCTGAGCAAACCATAGGAAGCAAACCAGGAAGGAACACTCTTCTATGGCCTTTATTTGTTCATGCCTTTATGAACCTGCTTTGAATTTCTGCCTTTACTCCCCTCAATGATAGACTGTAATCTTCTAGACAAATAAATTTTTTCATTCCCAAGTTGCTTTTGGTCATCAAATGCTACGCACACTCGTCTACTCCAGTCACATCCAAAATATCGGGGATAAAATCTTGATAAAGGATAAGAGGCAAATAAGACCCCAAAAGGAGTTCTGTGCCTCCTGGATTTCAGACTAGACGCTGGTATCCCCTAACTCAGACGTGTTCCAGACTAGTCTCTCCAATTGTCAACGCGGCCTCATATTTAGGCATAAAGGTACCCCAAGAAATGATTTGTAAATGGTTAAGATTGGGCATTGTCTCCTGGCCGACACAATGTTTCCAACTATCCTAATTTAATACCCAGCTCTCCATAGCTTGCAATTGTTCTCAAAGTAAGGGTTTCCCTCACTCAAGGACATTAGCTAAAAGTGTGAGGTCAGAACTCCTCACTGCTTGCCCTGGGCTAGAACCAGAGAATTAGCAGAAAATGCTAGATTGAAATCTCCTGGTCATTGCCTTCAGCAGAACCAGAGAATTAGCCTAGGAATATCAAAATACCTCAACAGGGAGGGCTCCACTCATCTTCCTCCTGCTTCATACCTAGCTACCAGACCCTGCTGACCTTGGTGTGGGGGTCACCTGCCTACGTGACTTCAGTCTTGTGTCCCCTGTTGTTAACCCTACCTGCCTATGTGACTCTTGACATCTGCCCTGTTTGCTGTATGGTATTTAAGCCTGCTTTTCACTTTGTATAAGGACTTGGACAAAGAGAAGGTCTAGCACGAGGACTGGGAGAAGAAGAAGGACTTGGACTCGCATGCAGAACTAGCACTAGAACTTAGATGGGCTAGGACTCAGATTCATGCATCCGCATTCCCTGGGCCCAGAGCGCTTGGGCCCAGGGGATACAGCATCAGTTCAGAGGAGAAAGCTGTTGCTTTAGACCCAGTATGTTTCAGATAGCCTCAGATGTACCTCAACTATTGAGCTGTCGGATTTACCATCTCTCTTTTGCAATGACTGTAAAAGTCTGATGCCATTTCTAAGAAATACATTTAGATCTTATACTTCATGTGTCGTCTCTGCCATCATTTCTTCGCCTACGCCTTATCTACCTGACTAGGACCCCGTTTCTCCCGCGGTTTGAGGGAGGCCCAGACGGCCCGCGGCAATCAAATTTTATCACAGCAACAGAAACCCTACCAAAGACAGAAAACTGTAGCAGGTCCATGGAATATTGCTGTGACAGAGAGTTTTGGGGACGATTGTGGAACCATTTTATGATTTGAGGCTTGAAAGCCATTGAGTATTCAAGCACAATGAAGTTAGAATATAATGCTGAGAGCATTGCAGATGGTGGAGCCATGGCTCATGAAGTTTCAGGGAATGATTTTGAGAGTCCCTTAAATACTCTAGGAGGGCTGTTTGTATGCTGTTTTGTATTAAGGATCTGTGGTGTCCTGTTATCCAGAGCTGAAGAATCACCTATATTAACACAAAGCAAACATCATTGGGGCAAAATGTTCTGAGAAGTGCTTTCTCAAGGATACCACACAAAGTTTGGTCCAGAGATGTCTAAAGCTGTACAGCCAAACTTAATAATGTATTAGAGTTTCCCAGGTGGTTTTGAAATCGTAAAGGTTTTATGGGTAGTAGATGAAGCTTGATATTGTGAAAGGACTGGAGAAGCCATTAGTTAAGGTTCAGCTTCATTTGCAATATAAGTCTCAAGATTGAAGAGTCCGTAGAAATAAGTTGAAGCTTAGTACCATGCAGCAGGGTTAGAATCCCTAAAGGGAGACTAGGAAAGGCTATGGTATAGACTAATTGCAGTCAAAAGCATCCATTTTGGAGATGCTAGACCATGGGATGCCCAGTAAGGACAGCACACTTGTGGAATGGAGGTGGTCTGGGGTGAGGAGACCAGATGTATGAACTTCAGAGGGCAGAAAAGGGAAATGGAACTACTGAGGTCCTTTGGAGCCCGGATGATCACCAGGGAGTTGTGGGTGTCAATCATTGTGCTTTTTATGTTGCTGAACTTTTGTTTCACTTTGCTTTGATTTTAACTATGCTTCAGTTCTTCCTTCTTAGAGTATATCTGTCTGTCTGTCTGTCTGTCTGTCTGTCTGTCTGTGTATATGTATGTAGGTTAAGCCAGCCATGTAGAGCAAGTTAGCAAGCAACATGCCTTAAAGGCCTTTGTTTCAGTTCCTGCCTTCAGATTTCTGCACTTGACTCCTCTCAATTGCAGTTCATCACTGCAATTGACCAGTGAAACCCTTCTTACCTGTTTTGCTCTTGGTCATGGGGGTTTAATCACACATTAGAAAGTTTACTGATGATTAGGGACATTAAAATTCAGAATTCATTGTTGTGGCTTCTACTTTTTCAGTTAGCCCAAATTAGAAAGCTTGATAATGCAAAATTTTGACTGGGCAGAGACTCATAGAGATTGTCAAAAGGTGCTCATTGCTGATATAATTATGATCAACCTCTCATCTCCCTCAACAATTTTTGTTTTATTTTGTTTTTAAATTTATCTTTTAATGAATGAAACTGTGAATACACAACCTAGGTCTAAAGACCAGATGTTTTATCTCAAAGGAGATAAAAGAAGGAGGAAAAAAGATAATAATCAGTTAATTTTTTATTCAGTATTAATTGGTAACTACTAGTAGTAACTGAGTAGTAAATTGTCATTGGCTTTGTACTGTATTTTTAATGTCACATTTTGTTCATATTAAATATTTTATAACAAAGCATTAACAGGTTTCATAGAATATATGTGTATGTTTTTCATTTGTTTTTAGAAACACTATTGTGGGTTTTATATAAAAACTGAAACTGCAGGCCAAAAATCTCTAGCTATAAATAAATCTTTAAGTAAATCTGTATTTAAGAAATCAGGAATCAGAAAATATTTTAAACCTATTCAGACTTCTTTACTAGCAATATAGAGACAACAAATGATATAACACTGTAACTTTGAGAAACACAAAATGTTTGTGTCAACTTGTGAAAGAATCTAATTAGCTTTGTGGGATTTAAGAACAAGAGCAAATAAAAGCTTTTGCCCATGAAGAACATTTGAGCATAGGAGTTGGAGAGAGGAAATAACAGCCATGGCAAAGAGGCAATGAAAAGCATTTTGGAGAGGTTGAATAGCCAAGGGTGAGAGTCTGTGATGTTCAGTGATGCACCAAGTTAGCCATAGAGAAGAAGCCATGTACTAAGGCATATCCCTCAATCTCTGCTATGTTTGATGACAGCTCACATTCCTAAGGCTACTCAGTACCAGGACATGTAGGAAAAAGTTGGTTCTGTCCAAATCCAAATGTTATCAAAAGGAAATTGTTAGAAATCGAAGTTATAGAGCAAACAAGCAAGAGAGCAAAAAGACAACGTTTGTTATATTAGAGATAATCTGCTAGATTTTTAAGAAACCAGGGGAGATATTTTGTAAAATGTCACTTGAAGGAAAGTTATTTCGGTTTGTAGCCAAAATACTCATTGCTAACTATGTAAAGGGGGTATAATTTGTTTACATTTCAGTTTCAGAGTGATCCATCCATAATTATTTGTCCCTTGCACTTGGTCAGAACCTAGAAAGGGAGGAGCAGGTAGGAAAGGGTGATGTTCACCTCACAGGGCACAGAAAGTAGACAGGGCTCAAGGAAATAACTTTGGGTAAAATTCAGTCCTCAACATGGGTCACCAAGACATCCTTTCTTCAGGCAGTTCCCATGCTCTAAAGTTTTCCACAACCTCTCAAAATAACAGGACTATAATAGTTTGTATGTGCTCAGTCCAGGGAGTGACACTCTTAGAAGGGTGTGGCCCTGTTGAAGTAGGTGTGGACTTGTTGGAATAGGTGTGCCACAATGGGTAGGCACTTTAAGACCCTTATCCTAGTTCCCTGGAAGCCAGTATTCTGTTAGCAGGCTTCAGATGAAGATGTAGAACTCTCAGCTCCTTCTGCACAAAGACTGGCTGGATGCTGCCATGTTCCTGCTTTGATGATAGTGGACTGAACCTATAAGCCAGCCCCAATTTAATGTTGTCCTTATAAGAATTACCTTGGTCATTGTTTCTGTTCATATCAGTAAAACCTTAACTAAGAAAATGACCAATTGGGCATCAATTATTCAGTATTTGAGCCTCTGGAGAATATTAATATCCAAACTGAAAAAGAACATTTCAAGGATTTCATTAGACAAATATAATTGGCAGCAAAAATACTGTCTAGTCTGTCAGACTGAGAAAAAAATGAACAAATTTCATAGTAATTCAATATTTAACATATTACAATAGCAGTTTTCTTTTCATAGATATGTAAATCTTTCTATATTTTTTATGTTTAACATAAGTGGAATATAAGATTCTTCATGGTAAACAGTTTGCAATAGCAATTCAAAGAGAGATAGTATTAGATATCTCAGTATATGACTTGTTCAATTTGACTGAGGAGTGGGATGCACAGACCATAGATTGCAATTGGCTAAATAAGAAATAGGAGATCCTGTAGTAGAGGTGATGAATATAGATTAGTTTTCTAAATTTTTGGCATTTAAGAAGGATTGATTCGGTTGCAGTCACATTTAAGCTATTTAAGTTGGAGAAGTTGATGAGGAAGTGTGACAAAGATTTACAAATCAACTGTGGCAAAGCTGAAATCTCTGGAAGGGATCGAACTCACAAGGTCAGCCTGATCCTTTGTTAGTTATTTTCTTTTCAAACTTCGTGAAAGCTGGGACTGGATGGCTTGCAGTGAAAATAATGTTATATCATCTTTGAAAACCATAATAACCTGATGTATTCCTTCTTGCCATAGAGTAGCCATTTTACTAAGGCACAGTCATTGTCCCAGGACCGAGTTTGTTCATCTATATGATCAAGTAGCTGAACTAGGAAACGTGTGGAGTCAGTGCTTCTTGTTCTGACTTTGCTCTTATCAGTTAAAACAAGTTTTCAATAAATTTTCAAACTTTGTGTGTTCTTCTTTTACTGTTACTTTCCAAGTACTTGGGAATTTTGAGGGGGTAGAGGGGTCAAAGGCACCACAAGAAGACCTATAGTGTCACCTAACCTTGGCCCATGGTGGCTCACAAAGACTGAACCACCAACCAATGATCATGTAGGGGCTGGACCTAGGATCAGTACACCTTTGTAGCAGATGTGCAGCTTGGTCTTCATGTGCATCCCTAACAACTGGAGCAGTGTCGGGGAGAGGTTGGAGATCGTTGATTCTGTTACCTGCCATTGGATCCCCTTCCCCTAGTTGGGCTGCCAGTGTGTCTCAATGGGAGAGGATACATTTATTCCGTTTGCAATTGGGTGTTCCAGGGCAGGGTGGTAACCAAGCAGGGGCGGGGTGCTTCCCTTTCTCTGAGGAGAAGGAAAAGGGGTTCTGGGAGAAGAAGGGATTTGTAAGGGTGGGACTGCAATGAGATGAGGGAGTAAGGGATGCAATTGTGGTATAAAGTGAATAAGTAAATAAAATAATAGAAACAAAATTTAAAAAAAAAATATATTTTCCTACTAAGTTGAATAAGTTAACTAAGAAAATATTCTGTCCTTTGCCTCAGTGAGCTCAGTTGTTTGTTTCCAAGCTAAAGGTGTGCACATGGAGATCAGATCTTTTCCCTTCCTCTTTCCCTCTGGCTTCCTGAATTCTCCATTAGCTGAGATCTTCCCCTAAATGAGCTTTACTTGTGAGCTATTTCTATTCTTTGTTCCTATTTTTTATTTTCATTCTGGTGCTTGATAATAAAATTAAACCTCGATTCAAACACAAGTAACACAGTTATGTGTCATTTCCAAACAGAAAGTAGTGAAGATAAATACTGAAACAATATCAGATGCAGTATACTTAGTAAACATGCAACACCAAATTTAACCAAGTTAGAGAGCATCTCTTTTATATTTTGGTTTCTAAGATCCCTTTCAGAAGAAAGTGGAAAAATACTATGTAAATTAATATACATTATTCCAACTATAAAGGAAGCTGAGGCAGGATGGTGATAGCTTCTACTGCGGTCTAGGTTATGGAACAACTTTAAATTGAGCTTCGGCTACTTGCTGAGACTGACTGAAGAAAGGGATAGGGTAGCTTTGTGGTAAAGCACTGGGCTGGAATATGTAAGATTAAACAAACAATGAAGAAAAGAAAGGAAATGTGTCTATATCAGGCAGACAGAAATGTTCAGAGCAACTGGTTAAAGGTTCAACTCGAAAAATTCTTAAATTCTATCTCTAGGAGACTGTCAGTGGTTCAGTTATTGAATGGTTATTCATTATTTTTTAAAATATTCTCTATGTCTAGTACTGCCAGGGTGCAAAAATTGTTATTAAATGACAATAGTGATATCAAATTATCCTGAACCCCAACATTGTCAAAAAACAGATGAAAGCAAATGGCATGCAAAAACTTTTTGTTCCTTCCATTATAAAAGGGCTATCAGGAAGTCATTAAAAAGGGAGATGTCTTTGGTTGATAAGGTATCTCCTTGTGCAAAACACTTGGTTGTAGGTTCACTTGTAACTCTAAATTCTCAGATGAATATTCAGACATTCCTTTAATTATGTATGTTTAAATATATTTAGACATTTTTACATATGGATATTGAATACCATTATTTAATGAGCTTCTCAAATTTAAATTTTATTGTAAAGCATTTCCTGGCTTGAGAGATGACTCACCTGTTAAGAACACTGACTGATCTTCCAAAGAAAAGTGTTGTATTCCAAGCACTAACATGACAGTTAAAAACCATCTGTAACTTTAGTTCCAGGGGATTTGTTGCAAATACAAATTATATTATATACCAAAATTAGCAAGAACCAAAATCTATACATTTCAATGATCTTCTATACAGTTTAAATACAAAATTTTGAAGTTGTGGGGATTTACATTAGTTTTCATATTTTCACAATCAACTATTTATTTTCAAAATTTAACTCCAGTGAAACCTAAAAAAATCCATAACAATGTTGAAATTAGGAAAAATAAGTACTTTTATACTACTTTTCATGATTCAAGTGTCATTATATGATGAAGAAGGTATAATGAGGAAATGTTTTATTTAAAATGCTTTTAAAGAATCTGAAAGAAGACAGAAAATCTTATATATAGGCCCTTCTATTTTATATAGCTATGATTTTATAACTGTACTCTCTCTCTCTCTCAACACATATTTATGAAGATATACTGACATTATTTTACTATAGGTTGAGTTTTTCAGGAGAGAGAATGAATGAATGTTCTACAAGTTTGTTTCATTATGCTTCTGTAAGATGTGTATAATGTCAATATTTTTAGTCAAATATTGGTAAGGGAAATACATAAAAGATGTGTCATTTTAAAAGAAAAGTGTTTTAAAATCACAAAGCTTTCACATCTCCTGTTCCTTTCATTCTTTTCCAATTATTTCTTGGGAAGAAAGTCTTAATGCAATAATCACAGTTTTAGGTTATGCTAAGAAAATGTTTATGGCACTGTAGTAATCTGAGACAGCTGAAACATTTCATAACTCATGTCTTTCATGCCATTTTCAATTCCATTGATGTAAGTACAACTTCCCTTCCTAGCCAGCCTACCAGCTGCCCACAACTTCTGGGCATTCATGCATATCTAAATGTGATAAAAATAAATTTGTGTCAAAACTATTTTATAGTTTTGAAATAAGCTAACATTTTTGTATTTTCAGAACATAGAATCTATTAATGCAGATTGCAGCAGCAATGGTGAGTTCAAGATCTGAGAGAGCAAGCACTGAGAGACACTTATCAGAACACAATAGCCATGTTCTCTGATGCTTGTGTCACCATATTCACAAAGGCCAGTGGACTGCAGATTTTAATGTTACTATGTTGTCAGTGAAAGCAGAGGTTTCTCCATTCTATCTTATTTATTATTTTAACTGACGAACTTCCTGTTACTGTTTTGCTGTTGAGTGTGTAACAACTTATCAGTTTACTGTAGACCCTGTTAAGGCATATCGTTTTGTGAAAATAGTCAGTAAGGCATTAAACTATTCACATGAATATATATATTGTATATCACAAAATTATTATATATCAGATATTTAAGGCATAATACTGCCAACTCACATTTGTGTAATAGACATAGATGTCCTTGGAACAGTGTCCAAATGCTGAATGAACATTTACAAACACACACAAACACACACACACACACACACACACACTCATGCACACACTTATCCCATTACCTGCACGTCTTTGGGATTGAAGAAAGAACAGACACACAGGGAGACAATCAGGGAATGGTCATTTTCTGACTTCTGATACAGATACACCAGCAATGAAACTTGGAGCATTTAGTAGATACAGCTAAATGGGGAGTGGGTTTAATATATGCATGTAAATGAGTGGGCAACTTTATTGTCTACAGGTGACAGTTTTTCTAATGTCAGCAAGGACTCTGTAGGGACCCAAAATGAGGCTGCAGCTAATGTGAACATGGAAGCTCTCCGGCTCTGGAAGGCCTTGCCTTCTGCATGAATTCCTATGCATTGGGAAACTTGACATGGCCATGCTCATATTAGTACATATTCACTCAGGACTTAATCAGTTCCCCAAATGTAAACTTTATTAATCTAGATAATTTTATATGTACACAAAATATTTCTATCATTATCTGAAAAACTATGACAGTATAATTTTCTTCTTAAGTTTTATGTATTTAATCTTTAGCTAATCTAGATTTATTAGAAAGGAGTAAAGATGACATCAATTGGTCATGAGTTTTAATTGTGAGTGGATGGTAACTTAGTATTTACAGTGAAAACTTAAATAGGGATAACTTGGCATTATATTAATACTAGATTCATCAAGCAAGATCTGTGTCATTATTTGTCTTACATTATATGTAGCCTAAAATGATTTTACATATGACATGATACAGAATCTGGTCCAATTTTTCTATATTTTCTTGTGAGTACCCTAGACTTTAAAGCGTTGTTATTGTCACCAACATACTGACACTAAAGGTGATATTAAAGCAAAAAATCTACCAAGCAGATAGATGACTATATACCTAGAGATACTGCAAAAAGCCCATGAAGGATTTTCAGAGCTGAATGAGGCATAATATAAACCTGCCATGCTCCCTCATTGTTCTTTTCTGGTGTTAAACTAAATTTACTATGTAGTGATGACATGTGGTTTCACTGCTAGGAGCAAAGGAACCAGAGAAATTGTACTCCTGCCCTCACATAGTAGTCAGCACAGAGGGATGCTGTAATTCAGATACAAATTGTCCCTGCCTGCATTCTTGTATTGAAATCATGGTTTTAGATGCCGTGTCTAGAGATGAGACTTTGGGGTTGTAGTTAGATCATAATGGTTCTGACCTGAGCAAAGGATTAATATACTGCTCTATTCACAATTCAGTGACAATTCTAGGAACAATATGAATGGGATGTGGCTCTTCTTTGAAGTAACAAGATCCTTGGTGGTATGTCTTTGAAGATGTCTTATTTGTATCTACTGTTTTTCCTAATTTCTCTCTGATTCCTATTCATGGAAATATGATGATTATTCTGCAGCCACATAACTTTGGGATGAAACTGATAAGCTATGACTCAAAATCACCATTGTCTCTTTAAATTGTAATTTTAAGTATTGTATTACAGTCAGGAAAATTGACAAAACCTGATATTGTTGATTAATATTTGAAAGACTGATCATAAGTGATTGAAAAAGCCAATTCTAGTTTGAAAAGCTGGTAAAGTTGATTTTATAGTTCCCCATTTCAGAAAGTCTAAGATAATTTATATTTTCTGAGGTAATTTTTTGATTGATCAGGTTATATTTATATATGTGCATATGAAACAATAACAACTAAAGAAAGAGACCATGATTTCAACAGGTGTGGGATAGGAGAGAGGGGAAAATGATTAAAAGATCAGTTGTGTCTTCTCTAAAATGTATTCATTCTGAGGGGTGCATCAATGTTGCCTTCCACAATTACAATATGACTTTCCATAGCAATAATGTAATTTTCATATATAAATCCAGAGAATAAAAGAAGCAATCAATATTGAACAAGTATAGATATAGATTGCAATTGCATAGATCACAGAATTAACAAATTCTGTATTTTGTTGATGTTCTGCATGTGGAGAATGAACTTATCAAACAATGGAACAATGGATTAGAATTCATGTATTATACTATAAAAGATAGACTCTATGTAGAAATATAAGGCTCAAGAGTTCCACACAACACTCTTAGCTGACTCTTAAATGCCTAAAAGTAATGACATAGATAACACATGAATTGCATTAAGACATGCTTTAGAGAAAGATACAATTTTGTCTTGTGGATATAGAGGTTGAAGCCAATGTTTTAGAGATTAGACCTTAAAAACTTGTATAAAATATGTAGTGTGAAAATTTGAAAATTAGGGTAAATATCTTAATATAGTTGTCAAATATTTTTCTGTTACAGTTTTTGAATTCTCATTTATAAGTCATTAACACAGAATACATCTTGAATTAAGAAGGATAAATGTTTGAGTTAAAAGAAGGAAAATGGCCAGGCAGTGGTGGCACATGCCTTTAATCCTAGCACTTGGGAGGCAGAGGCAGGCAGAGTTCGAGGCCAGCCTGGTCTACAGAGTGAGTTCCAGGACAGCCAGGGCTACACAGAGAAACTCTGTCTCAAGATTCAAAAAAAAAAAAAAAATATTGGGTAGTGATCATTACTTTTAACTTTTATCTGTTTTGTAGAATATGAAAAGCCAAGTTATAGCATAATTCAGAATTCAGATACATCAAACGTAACTCTGTTTGAATAATAAAAGCATACTTTGCACCAGCAGCTGGCTCTTCTGTAATAAGTTACTAGATTACTTGTTTTACATACTCAGTATTTGCATAGATAGTAATTCAGTTTTTAAAGCCAAAGGGAAACTGCATGGAGATCCACACAGCTAGCAAAAGATCTGAAATGCATGCTAGTTTTGAGTATCTGAAACTTAATATGTAACTCAAATGGAGAGAGAATCCAATTTCACTTGGGTGCATTAGACTCTACTTCGTAAACTGATTACATTAGTGTGCCTTTATCCTCTTTGCTATATAGTCATTGGGCAAAATTACTTACTTTAATAAAGAATATCACTGTGGCTATTAACACTTTTTATAATTATAAACTGTAACAAATTTTATGTACAGGACTATAAGTACACTTCTGTGAGGCTATCCGAGACAGAGCTGTTAGCAGTCCACTTATGAATTTCTTTATGTTGATAACTTTTAGAACTTAATTAAATGAGCTTAAGAGTGATCGCCATTAAAGTTTATTGGGCTTTTCTGTGTGTAGAATGGCTTAGTGTCACTTTTTCATAATTGTCATAGTTTCATATTATTCTAAAACAGGACCAATGAATTTCATCAGAAAAAGGTTATCAAAAGAAATAGCCACATGAAAACCATGTGCATAATTACTCTATTTCTCCTTATACAAAATTCAAATGTTCGATAAATCTTTCTAAAACTTCTAACAATATTAACCAACAAAATATCGTGTATTTTTCATTTCAAAATCTAATAAGAAAAACAATTTAGATATTCAAAGCAGACTTTAGAAGCTGTTTTGTTTTACTTTGCTATTTATTTATTGATTATTGATTGATTGGTTTGATTGTGGACCAACTAATACAAACTGTTGAGAAACTGAGTTGTGTTTTTGGGACATTTCAGGTGAAAAATAGATAAGGATGTAATCCCAGGAACTGCACAAAGTAAAGTAATCGAAACTTCCCCAATTAACCTGGAATTCTTTTGGGCTAGAATTTTGTGATACGAGTAACACAGACTTGATTTCATCCTCAACAGAGATCCAGATTTTTGTCATCCGAGTGACAGGGTGACCTTAACATATGAAAAGTAACAGTAATTTGTTTCCTTGAATTCATAGGCTCCTAACTAAAATGAACAAACTTTCTCATTGAGAAAGCTTTCTGTCAAATTGGATTGAAATTAATCCTGAGAATTTTACACAATATCCATGCCAAAGACAATAAAGAGATACTGAAATTAGCAAATTCAAGCTAAAACCTGATGACGAACAAAAGTGAAATATTTGAACAAAAAAAATCAATAAGGTGTAGTATGCCAATTTAGAAAATAATGAATAGAAATTCTGGAAGTAAAAAAAGTCAATATTTAAAATTATTGGGGCCTTCTCATAGTCTAGCAAATGAGCTTTGCTCAGAAATAGAGAAGACATTGAAATCAATAATTTATTTAAAACCTTGAACTATTATTCTAAAATTAAATCAAACCTACATTTTAAATAAGAATATCGAACAGTTAAGTATGCAGAAAAATAAGTAAATTGAAGTGTACAAACATCAGGCTAAAGATATATGGTTTTAAATAGATCATAAGAAGGGGTGAAAACAGAGAGAAGGGAGCAGAGACAGTAGGTCAGAGAAGAGGAAAGAGAGAAGGACAGAAAGGAAGAGAGAGAAACCAGCTGAGAGAGAGCTTACATGGAAATTTTAAAAGACTAAAAATTAGAAAAGAGAAAAAAAAACCAAGAAGACTGGATAATCATATGTTTCACACATATAATAAACAAAACAAAACAAAAGAACAAAATAAAAATTGATAAATGTATGGAAAAATAATAAATTACCACTATTTACTCAAAGCAAGGAAGTATATTACTTTTATGAATTATGTAAAATAATTAATTTCACAAATAATATATACACTGATGAGAAACAGGTTTTCAATCTTTTATTTAATAAAAAATTAACTAAATGCCTTGATTGATGTTAGACTTGGTAATGTCATTGATTTTAAAATCCGGGTGAGTTTCAAATCAATCTTTTAGTCCATATTAACTGTGGTAGGAAGTAATTTCAAGAATTGAGATTAAATGAAAGTTCTAGAAAAGCAGTGAGGTGTGTGGACATTGAAGTGAACCCTAAGTGTTTCTTTTACTTCTTATAGGACAACTAGTCTCTGGCCTAGGACCAAGCATTATTGGTGTTTGGTATATGTTATTAGCACATACTGATAGGGTTGTAACTCTGTGAAATATGTCTATTTCACACACCCCCACTTACAATACGTATCCTTGAGAACAATAATTCACTGATTGTTTAATGGATTCAATGATTAATGAATCCACAGATTCTTTAAAGGTTATTATCACAATTAATTTCCCCCTCCAAACACCTCGTTTTCACATTACAGGCAGACATAGGCCTCCTTCCAAGTATTGCTAGTATACTTTTCAAAGATTCCCTGTCGTGAAGCTCTCAAGAACTTCAGTGGAGGAAAAGTGGGTGTCTTTGAGTTTGGGAACACCTTGGCACAGACCAGCTTTAATATAAGAAACAGGGCTCTAGCTGCTCACAGTCACTCAAGACTTCCACTGCACCAATGGCCTCTCGTTTCATTTTTCCTGCACTCAAAGAATGAAGTCCATGGACCACTAAGTGTAACTTTTAGAAAGTAGAAGCTGAAACTTATGAGAGGGAGAAAAGGCAGAATTCCTCTGTTCTCAGGAAGTAGAGCACAATTCAGCTGATAGCCTGGTGCGTGGGTCTGGGGATGTTTTTTAATGGACCTAATTCCATAAGTAGGGTAAGGTATGAATGAGCATCAGATGAGCTGGCCAGTCCAGAAGGCTCAAGCACAAGGTGTCAGGGGCTTCTTCTCATTTCCAGTCACATTATCACATAGAGCTCCAGACAAGTGTGCACAGTAACAAAGAACTCTGGCCTCCACGGGATTTTCTCAGAATGGCTGCTCCGGGGCTCTCACTCTACCATGATTCTTTTGTTCCTGTCAGTTGCACCAGGGTGTCTGCTTTGTTTTCTTTATCCATTTTTTTCCAGCACTCTGGGACTATATATAAGATAGTCAAAAATATACTATTTTTGAAACATCTAAAAAATCCTGAAACAATTTCAACCACATAGAACATATTATTGACCATTGTCCATTTAAATAGACATTAAATTATAAAAAGTAACTAAGTTATCCTGCAGTGAGAAACACAAAATATTAAAGCAAATATTTTATCTTAAAGTATTTACTAAAATCTGAGAACTTTTGCTAGGGGTAGAGATATGAGAGAAAAAAAATAAAGTAAATGAAACAACAAAAACCATAAACAAACATGAGAGCCATGAAGGAAAAGTTTGTTTCCAACACATGTAATCTTTTCAGCAAACTAAGTATAAAAGTTTCATATACATTATCCCCTTTCTCTCTTGTCTAACAAACTATAAGAATTTATCCTACAAAGTGTCAGTTTACTGCATAATTTTAAAGCTGGGTTTCAAAAAATAGCAACAGTGATTGATCAAAATAAGGAGGAAAATTGACACTATATGATTACAGTTAAATAAAAATGTAAATGAAGGAATGAAATTAAGAGGACACAAATTAATTAATTATTGAAAATAACACCCCTATATTGGATCCATGATGTGGAAGATAAATTGCTATGGTCTATTTCTCTATGTGAGGTTTACTTAAAGTGATTCTCAGAGTTACATAATAGCAGCAGGTGCTGCCCTGGAGATCCCCAGTGCTGCTTCATTTTTACTAGTCTCTTGACCTTTAAAAAACAAAAATCTTATTTCCAACAAGTTGTGATCAGTTCTGACTGCTTTTCACATTTAAATAATCGAAGACATTTTGAGATAGTAGCCATACCTGCCACATTTAAAGAGATTCTTATTTAGTAACTCTGACTGGCCTTTGTAGGCGGCAAGGTGGATTTGAGAAATGGGATTGGTTCCTGGGCAGAAAGATGTGTTCTCCATAATTTTAAGGCTATTATCACTAATGGCTATCAATGTTATGCTATTATCATAAGAACCTCTCTCTGATTTTATAAATTTCCTTTTATCTTTGTGCCACATCCCTTTCCTCTCCTACCGCAGGAAGCTAAATAATAGTATTTACTGTGTATTGTTTGAATCTCTGAGTATTCAAATGGGTATTACTGTGCATATACATATGGTATTAAGGAGATTGGATTGGGCAGTGCATCTTACTCTGCTCCTCACCCGCCTGAGCAATATGTTAAAAGGTCACTCTGTTTTGTTCTATGCACATCCACTCAGATGTTCCTGTGTGATGAACCATTTGCATGGATCAGTAAAGAATTATTTGCATCACAGTTTTCCTGAGGAATTATTTGCATTATAGTTTTCCTGTTAGCCTTCCATGGTCTCACTGTTTCTGACTCTGTATAGAAGGTTTTCTAAGGATAGGGCCCTCTGGGACATATGGGCCTTTCTGCCCTGTGATCTTTCCATTTGGCCTTGTTCACATCACATTGATTTGTGGTTACCAGGGGATAAAAGAGAAAAACTATAATTACTCTGACAGCCTTCTCCTAGGAAACACAATAATGTCATTTCTTTCAAATTTCATTCATCTAAGAAAAACAGTCAAAGTTCAGACTAGATTCATGAGGCAGGAAAGCAGCCCAGCCTTTCAAGGAGTCAGACAGCAAGTAAATGACATTCTTGAGGACTAGGATAAAGAAGGCCATCTGAATGGACAAGGAGAGCAGGGAGTATTACATAATTTAAACTTTATTTAACTCTTTGAAAAATTAAAATGTATTCCATTAATATAATAAAATGTAATATTTCACTTTGTTTTGAGGGCACATAAGGAAGAGATGAAGCTCCATGCTATGTTCGGAAGAAATAGCTCCACTTGAATTCGTGAATGTGAAATGATGAACAATTTTATTGAGAAAAAAGACATCATGAAATTTCAGTAGTGTTATTTTTGCAGTAAATGAGTGCTGACTCTGAAAAGTTTGATGAACCTCCGAAACTCTTCTTTCAGCATTCTGATGTGGTAAATCCTTCATAATAGCCATTTGATATGTATACCTCTTTATAAAGACCATCAATAGTCTCTAGGACTTACCTGTCTGTGATTGGACCAATCACCAAATGTACTCATTTCATTTAACCAATGTAGTTGAGTGAATGTACCTTCAAGACTTTAGGAGTCAAGAACAAAAGAATGAAATAAGCCATTAAATTGGCATGCATGTTAAATTTAGTATTTGTTGGCATGCATGTTGTCTACTCTATAGACAAAAGGGCTGAAAGGTAAGTGAGTTTTGTAATTGATATATATGTGAGGGGTAGAATCGATACTCCTCATTAAGCAACTCAAATTAATGTTAAGATATTTCTAATTTTAATTTTGGGTTTTAGAAGTAAGTGAATAAACCTAGAAATACCTAAATATTATATATATATACATATATATATATATATATATGTGTGTGTGTGTGTGTGTGTGTGTGTGTGTGTGTGTGTGTGTGTGGTGTAAGATTAATGACTGTCATTGATGTCACATTTATAATATGCCAAGAAATAAATCAAAGATATTGCATATACTACTTTTTATTCTCCTCATCATATGTACTGAAAGGCAAACATTTATTTTTTATTTTGATTTATTGTTTTTACTTTTTGGAATTAACTATTGTAATGACAAAAAAGGAAGGAAAAGCTTGGACTGATGACATAGCTCAAGACACTTGCCTATAATACATAAGGACCTGAAAGTGATATTCAGTATTGCAATAAAGAAAAAAACAAAAATAAAACAGGCTTCATAGTAACTATCATCAGCCATGAAAGTAAAACAAGTAAGTAATAAATGGAGGAAAAATATCTGGGTGAAATGAATCATTATAGAAAGCTACAGTTCTCTGATAGTGAATATCATTTAACAATCTCTGTAGAATTGTCAGACTTCCTCATGTTAAATACTTGAAAGATTGTTTATAAATTCAGTAAATTCATGGAAATATGTATATATAAATATATACTTATATATTTAAATATATGCATATATTTAATATATATTTAATATATATTTTTTAAAAAATAAGGTGAACACTCAAAAGTTCTTGAAAATGTGAGTGTTATTGTCTAAAATGGGGCTAATTTATTGACTTGACAAATAAATGCCAGGTCTCCCTTTCATTATGGGCTTTTTATCACTTCTCAGTATGCACTAAAAATCACTGTGGCTTTAAAATATCAAAGCCATAATAAGCTTCAGATAAATAAAACAATTAGATCACATGCTGTTTAAAATGGTGTTGGATTAGCCACATACAAATAAACTATAACAACACCAAATTAAACTATTTCGGAAGACAGACTAACATCAAATTCACTATATCATAAATGAGAATCTGAAGTCTGTTACCATATTGCTGGAGGAACTGTTATCAGTTACAAGTCCAAGGTACACATCTTTTATAAAGGAACATTCCATGTCTCTTTACTGTAACTCCTGTTTTATAAGTCTGCAACATGCATCAAAATTTGAGTACACTCAAAGATTCTTCCAAAATGGTTGTAGCCAACAAGATACCTACTTTATATATCAAACAGCAGGGAGAAACCAAGTCTAGACTAAGCATCTTCTTGAATCAACTAAAGGCAATAAGTATAGGCCGGAAATGTTTGTCATCTGCAGTGTAGTAGTGTGCTATCAGAGACTCGAGCATTCTCAGCTGTGGCATACTTTTGAATTAGACTCGTTGTTAAGACATTGCCTTAAGCAGATCCAAGCCAGCAGCAAAATCCAGCAGTAGCAGTCCAAAAGGTTTTGCATTTTTTGCATAGATTTTTGCATTTAGTTTGTATGCAATTGCATAGAATAATTTTGTTTTCTCATGAATCTATGCCTCTTTGAAAGTCAGTAAACTATGCATGCACAAAAAGCCTATCCTATTTCAGCCTAGGAACCAATACTTAAAACAACAGTCTGCATGAAATGGACTTAAGAGATAAGCTCTTGAAAGTCTTTTGAACAAGCTTCAGGAATGATTTCAGTTTAAGTATTTTTTTTTCTTGCCTACAATGAAGTCAACAAATAATGTATTATACTTGAAAAATTATTTTAAAACATGTATGGAAAATATAGATGATAGAAACAATATAAGAACAGATGAACAGTGTTAATGATGAATGTATTTAGGCTGCATGATTCTGGATTTTGTTACTCTTATTATTTTGATTTCCTGTAGTTTATTATAAGCTGACTTGACTATAATAAGTTATATACTATCTTAAAGAAAACACACCACCACAACTACCTATAGAAAATCTTGAATATATACATATATATGTGTATGTATATGTGTATATATATGCATATATATAAATAATTTTCCATCTTCTCTTTTATTTGACCCCCTTTCTTGAAAGTACACATGGTCATAAATATGTGCAGTTATTTTAAAATTTTTGTTCTTACATAGTTTGGTATCTTAGTAAGGATATTAAACAGGGAATTTTTCTATATCCTTTTATTTACTAATAATACTCTGAGTAAAAAAATTTTTGAAAGTAGGTGTCTTGATTTCATTAAATACTCTAAAATGAACTGTTCAATAGAACATAAGTATTACAAGTATTCATCAGAGCCTAATTTACAGTAAATACCTATTACTTAAATATTTATTTTTATATATTTAAATACACACAGCAGTTTTATATGAGAATAAAGGTACAGTTTTTCCCCTGCTTGCTAACTATGGGCTTAACACTATGATTTATGGCCAGGCAGTGGTGGCGCATGCCTTTAATCCCAGCACTTGGGAGGCAGAGACAGGCGGATTTCTGAGTTCGAGGCCAGCCTGGGCTACAGAGTGAGTTCCAGGACAGCCAGGGCAATCGAGAAAAACCCTGTTTTGATAAACCAAACCAAACCAAACACTATGATTTATGTGCACAGTGAAATATTGACACACAGAAAGCAGAAGCTGGAACTGTGCCCATAAAGTTGTGATGGTTCTGTACTTCAACTATTGTTGAAATGAAAAGTAAGCATTAAGTCAAACATACTGATTCAAGCAGGATTAAAAACACATGAACTGATGAACCCTATTTCTATAAATCTACCAACTAGACATGTGAGCAGAAAGAAATTATTGTTATTTCAAGTCACTGAATTGGATATGAATTTCTATACTTTCAAATAAAATGCATAAGTGGCATTCTGCAAATATAATAATTTAATGCTATATAAAATTAGTATGATTGTATATATGTTAATAAGACAAAATGTCACAAAAAGCTCTCCATATATAATATATATGATGCAGGGCAAAAAGATTTGCTATTAGGGTATGATCATCATGGCAGGGCAGACTTGCCACTGAAGGGTAGCTGAGAAGTATAGATTTTGATTCACAGTCAGTAGGTCAGAATGTAGATAGAGAAAGACACAGAGACTCAGAGATACTGGGACTGACATGGGCTTGGAAACACTCCAAGTGCCACACTTCTTCTACCAAGGCCACACATATTCCAACAAGGGCACACCTCCACCTCTTAATTCTTTTCAACCTTAACTTTATCAACTGGAGACAACTAAGCATTCAAATATAGGAGCCTGTGAGGGTAAGTCTCATTTAAACCATTACATTTGGTTTGCTTAACTACTGTTGAACTACATGTAAGAGACAAACTTTTTGCTCTTATTTAAAAAAAAAATCAATGAATAAAAATTGTTTTGTCTTGTGATTTTCTAAGCACGAAAAATTCCTTATCTTTATACTACTATGAAGTAGTATAGTAGGATAAATCAAAACAAAAGTTGCGTGCTTATTTGAATCAAAATATTTTGGAATAACAGTATTTTTTTTTTTACATTTAAAAACAAAAGCAAAACAAATACATGGGTATGCAATAGAATTGATAGATATTAGAAATATGAATTTATGTATATTTTTAAAATACCACTAAAATGTTCAAAACATAGACCCAGGATAGTTTCCCAGAGTTTTCAGAAAATAGTTATATTTTATCAAAAGTAATGTACTGTTAATTTAAACTTCTCTCTGTTTCTTAGCTGCTGCATACATCATAATCACTTTCATTCCAGGAAGTAAATTTTAACTCTGGTCACTAAAATCAGAATTCAGTGCTAATTATGCAATCATGTAATCCAATCAGGAAACACTTAGCTTCTTGTTAGCTTTTTAAATCATTTCACTTTTACATCACAATCTGGGAAGCTGTCTTGTTTCTGTGGGGTTTAGCCCTTTCTTAAGTATTGAAAATTATGTTCTGGGAAATGAGTGTGTTACTTTGTACAGTCACTGTCTGCTATTCATTTTGTAAAGCTGAGACTTAAGACCAATCAAATAAGAACATTTCACACTTTCAATTTTGGCCCCTGATGGGCATCATTTTGCTTCTAGCTTTTATGAGTTTGACTGTTTTAAAATCTTCACATGAGGGAAGCCATGGAATGTTTCTTTTTCTGTGACTAAGCTTATTTTATGTTGTTTAAGGAACTTACTGTCAAATATGTAATTTCTTCTTTTTTAAAGGACAGGGCCACATTATTAATTTTTCTCAGTAGTCTTTGTACACACATCACTGGACATTAGTTCTTGGCACATCCCGTCACATTTGAATGATACTACATCAAACATGGGAGTGCACAGATCTCATTGAAATTGTCATTTCAATTCTTTTGAATACACACACAGAATTCATTTCTGGATTATAATAAAGTTTTTTTTCAACTTTTCAAAAGATTATCTTGGACCATTATTTTTTTAAATAAATCTTTTTTAAAATGTCTATTTATTTATTTCATATATGTGGGTACACTGTTGCTGTCTTCAGACACACCAGAAGAGGGTGTCAGATCTCATTTTATGGATGGTTGTGAGCCACCATGTGGTTGCTGGGTTTGAACTCAGGACCTTGGGAAGAACAGTCAGTGCTCTTACCCCCTGAGCCATCTCTCCAGTTCAAAGATTTATTTATTGTTATATTTAAGTACACTGTAGCTGTCTTCAGCAACACCAGAAGAGGGCATCAGATCTCATTATGGGTGGTTGTGAACCACCATGTGGTTGCTGGGATTTGAACTCAGGACCTTCGGAAGAGAAGTCAGTGCTCTTACCCTCTGAGCCATCTCTCCAGCCCCGACCATTATTTTTATTGTCATCTCCACTACATCTAGAAACAGGTAAAGGATTGTGCTTCTCGAAAGATCTCCTGAGAGTATTTGTAGGAAAGATTAGTTGAGCAAATGGGTACCTGCAACCCAGGCAGTATCTTCCAGCAGGAAACCTCCTTACAACAAGAAAAGTGGGGCAAGCACTGTTGCTTGTCTGGCGGTCTCTCTTTCCTCTGTCTGTTCCTGCTGTGATCACTCTCTAACATCAGAATCCAAATTATTTGGCCTTTCTATGAGGAATGAAAAGTAGTATATCTCCAGGAATTTTACTGCCCTTCCTCACTAGACTGGAACTGCTCAGGTATATAGCTTCACAGGCTAGCCAGCTCCTGGGTCATCAGCCCCTGCAGGTTACAGACAACTAAAGTTTTGAAGATTCAGCCTGCATTAGTTGCATCCAATTTCAGTGCATTTATTTTTGTTTTGTAAGCCTATATGCACATATATATTATGGGTGAATGCATATACAAGATAAAGGCCAAATTTCATTCTTTTATCTGTGAGCACCTGTTTTTTCTCATTAGTACCTGTTGCAAACTAATACTCCCCCATGTACAGTCATGACAGCCTAACTTAAGCACAGTTGATGATATATAAATTAATTTCAAACTTTAACTGTTTTATATAGATGTATCTTTATACGGGTTGTGTGCTGTTTGATTACTTTATGTTTTACATATTGAAATTACATTATTTTCTCAAAATTATGTTGGTGATTCCATATTTCCCTTTGGTATGAAGTTTAGGACTCTTTCATATTTCTACACACAAAAATTACCAGTCATACTTTAACAGCCATCAGTTTCATTGGACTCATAGACTTATAGACCGTTAAATGGTACAAAAATCTTGTAATTCATGCAAATATGATATATCTCCATCTCCCTCCCAGTCTCTCTAGGCTGGTGTCCAGAGCAGACCATGGGCACAAGCTCCACAGCCAGTCCCACAACACCCAGAGGAAGCTCCACTCCCAGGTGCTCTGACACACCCAGGATCAGAGGTGAAGAGGAACCAACATCTGTCCCAAAACTGGGAGTAACTGGGACCAGTGGGACCAGGCACACAGGAACTCTGCCCAGTGATTCAGTTTCCTTTCGGTCTGTCTGGGTTTGTGTCCTGAGCAGACTTTGGGCTCAAGCTCCGCAGCCAGTCCCACAACACACAGAGAAAGCCCCACTCCAAGGTGGTCTAACAAGCCCAGGATCACAGGATCCCAAAATCACAGGATCACAGAGACAGCTTGACTCTGTGGAGTTCTTACAGAATCAAGATCACAGGAAGGACAGACTCCAGTCAGATTTAGCAAGGGCAGATAACACTAGAGAAAACCTTATGGCAGGGGACAAGCATAAGAAAATAAACATCACAAACCAAGGTCACTCGGCATCATCAGAACCCAATTCTCCCACCATAGCAAGTCTTGGACACACCATTACATCTGAAAAGGAAGATTCAGATATAAAATCACTTCTCACGG
>NW_022196915.1:74427928-74459751 GCF_008632895.1 Mastomys coucha
AAACAAGATATTCCTTGACAAAACAAAATTTACATAGTATCTTTCCACAAATCCAGCCCTACAACAGATAATAGATGGAAAACATCAACATAAGGAGCAAAACTACACCCTAGAAGAAGCAAGAAGGTAATATTTCAACAAATCCACACAAATCTTATTCTACCTCTTACAACAAAAATGACAGGAAGTGACAATTACTTTTTCTTAATATATTAATATGAAAATTAATATTACCAACATATTCTAACTGATTGAATCCAATAATATGAGGACTTAGAAATTTGTTGATTGTCATCCAATGATCTCTCCAATTTGGTAATTGGAGAAATAGGTCCAACATTGTACAATCTATATACACTTTCAGCTTGTTTGTTTGTGACAGTGTCTGGCTGTGTCTTGAATATAAGGGTCTTGAAATCTTGCTTCTCCTATCTCAGCCTCTCTATTAGTATTGTTTATTTCATGTTTTTACACTATACTATGGTTTTCAGAACAGCTTACATATTTCAAAAGTATTTATATACCCAGATGAAACATTGATGATTAACTAGGAAGGTTGCTTGTAAGAGAACAACAAAGAGTGAAACTGAATGCTTTGCTTGACGTTTGTAACTCTTGTATCAAGTTTGAAGAAGAGGACTTTATAAGTTACTCTTTCTCTGAGATGAATGCTTTTCCAAATTATCAGAGCTAATGAACAAAATTCTTACCCTCACCTAATGTCTGTGCCACCTCCAAGCAGAACCATTGTTCATTGAAACACTTGGTGAATGATTTTATGGATAGACCATCTTAATACCTATACCATTTCTTAAATGAATGTAACCTGTTCTCTGTGGGCTGAGAATAAAGTCACTCACTCAAGTCAAATAGCTTTGATTATAGCAGGAAGTCTGTATCCGAAAATTGAGCAAACAATACATTTCTTGCTGCAACAGAACTATCAACTCTCAGCTTAGCTACAATAGAGGTAAAATCCTTTGGTGATAATGAGGGTCATTGAAGTACAGCCTTATTACAATGAAATCCAATGTCTAAAAATTATTCTTATTTTGGGCTTGTACCACAAGATTTTAAACTCTACTAAATACAAAACAAACAAAAAGACTTCATATATTTATGTTCATTTAAGAAAATAATAATAGTAATGTACTGTTTTGAAGTATACAGTTAATATGTTTGGAGTTATTCAAAATTTATATTGAGAAAAATGTATTTTCACTATTGCTGTAGACTAGCATCTACATAAGTCTGTTAAATTGATTGTTGTTTTACATCAAACAACTCTTATAATACTTATTTTTATTGTTATAATATTTTGTAAATTTTAAGGAATATAAGAAAAAAGATATTGTGGGTATTGAAGGAGGGTCTCTGGGAGGAGTGGGGGTACAAAAGGGAAACAAGAATAAGATTTAATTCTATTTACTTAAAATATGTTTTTAAATGTTAACAAATTCAGATAAATTGAAATCATGTAACTTTTCTCATCATAATGCAATAAAAGTTTAAAAAAGATATATCCCCATCTAAAATATAATTTAGTCATAAATATACTTTTGATAATTTATTTATCAGTGTTTTACAATTTTCATCACATCAATCTTTGACCCCTTTAGTTATGAAGTCTCCACAAGAATTACGCTCTTTTTATGCTAGTGCATTAAGTATTTTTATTGCTTTACTTTTTTGTATGGTTTGCTACTGATGCATAGAAACATGGCATATTCTGTAGGTTGATTTTATCTTCAACTTAACTTATTTCCTTTACTAACTGTGACCAGTTTAATTGTGTTATGTTTCTTCTGTATCTAAGAATCATTTTATCTACAAATGCAACATAGCCTTCTGCATTCTGCCTTTGGATTCCTGTGCTGTGTGGGATAGCTGAGGCCACACATCAAGCTTTCTTTCTCTGATTCTACAGGAAATGTTTTAGTTATTTCACTCCACTTGGCCGTTACCTGAGGATACTTTAGATATGGCCTGAATTTGTTAAAGTTTCCTACCTTTCTGAATTTGTAGGGAACTCTGTCCCATGGAGAAATATAAAATTTCATCACATTTTTTTTTCTGAATCTATGAAGTGATCACATAATGTTCACACATCAATTCTTCATGTTGTTTATTTCATTAATTCATTTACATGTACGGGAAATTTTCATACCAGGAAGATCACACTTGGTAAAGTTGAATCTTGAATGTGCTATTGGATCCACTTTATGAATACTTTATGGAAAATTTTTGTTCATGTTCATCAGGTATATTAGCCTGTAAAATAGACATTTTTAGTGTCTTTGTCATTAATCATCGAGTAATTCCTGCCTCATAAAATTATTTTGAAAAATGTTTGATCTTCCATTGTTCAGAAAAGTAGGTATAATTATGAGATTCTTCAGTAGAACTCACAAAACTGCATTTATTATAGAAATGTATTTGCATTAACACCTTAATTTCAATATTATGCAAAATTCTTCTATCTTCCTATACACCTAATGTTAAAACAAATTATATCTTCAGTGTAGTATATTCTCTGTTTTTAAATGTTTATCTTCTATCTAGTATATAAAAAAGAAAACTGAGCTGAAGGGGTTTGCAACCCCATAGGAAGAACAACAATATCAACCTACAAGACTCCCCAGAGCTCCCAGGTACTAAACCACCAACCAAAAAGTACACATGGAGGAACCCATGGCCTCATTTGCATATGTAGCAGAGGACAACCTTGTAGGGCATCGGGGGAGTAGAGGCCCTAGATCCTGTGAGGGCTCTATGCTCCAGTGTAGGAGAATTCCAGGGTGGGGAGATGAAATTGGATGAGTTGGGGAACACCCTCATAGAAGCTGGAGAGGGAGAATGGGATAGGGGATTTCAGGGGAGGGAATGAGAAAGGAGATAACATTTACATTTGAAATGTAAATAAAAATAAAAAAGTATCCAATAAAAAAAATCTATACTAAGTGGGGCAGTATTGATGCAGGCCTTTAGTCACAGCACTTGAGAGGCAGAGGCCAGAAGATTTCTGAGTTCGAGGCCAGCCTGGTTTACAGCCAGGGATATTCAGAGAAACCCTGTCTCGAAAAACCAGAAGAAAAAAAAAAAAAAAAAGGAAAACTGGTTTGTATGCAATGATCTCCTGATTATGCGATTGCATAATCTCTGTACATTTGCCCTTATCAGTGAGTTTTGCTGGTCTATGACCTTCACAGTAGTATTGAAACATGTCACTTCAACTTAGAAAGCTCCCTTTCATAGCTGTGAGAGGTTAGGTATTTTGTTTTGGGGAGAATATTCTGCTCTTTATTTTTGAATAACTCTAGTTTTCAGGTATGGTGTGCATGTTTACCAGTATCTGTGGTAGCAAAGAAGAGTAGATGGGATGGAAATACTTCAGCTGACAGGTTTGGAATGAAAAAGTGTACTGCAGTGTAGGAGAGTTTGCCAACAGACTGTGTATCACCTCAGAGAATATAGGAAGCACATTTAGGAGATGGTGCTTGGACCTTAACTACTGGATATTTTCTACTTTCAAGCTCTCCTCTTACATTTTCTTGATGGGTGGTTATCTTCAGTCACACATTTCCCTCTTACATCTTGTTGAGGGCCATGGACTGACTGTCTTCTCAAAACCTCTGCATATCATTTTCCCCATGCAGAGCCTTCAGCTCCTTCTCCTCTCTTCTATGCATCATTTTTCTCCCTGATCCATTATTGAGTTTTTTCTCCGCTTCATTCATAACATTTTTAACCATGTTCTCTTTTACACCTACACATGCACAAATATGCCTCTTTTCTATTCTCTGTACTTTAATGTATTTATAATAACATTTGAATTATTGCCTCATCATGTATTTTTTTATTAGAATGTAATTTCTATATCTCATATATCAGGCATTAATGAGTGAATGGAGCAAGGAGACTAGGGTATTGGGAAGAAGTTTTATGGAAGATACTGTAATGATGCCTCCGATTGTGTAAAAGCAGGATAATAAATACCAAGCTGGTAATCATTTGACATTTTTAACCGAAGGATGTAAAACCATCTGTCAGGGATAGGGACATTCCAGAAGGGTTTATACAAATATTGGAGAGAAAGTGGATAGCCCCTGAGGTCCTTTCTGACCTTTATATTCTGTGACTTGAAAATTAACTTTGTAATACAACTTACTCATAAGTTAGAAATACCAGCATTTAAAAACAGTCTCAATCATTCTGAGGCATCCGTGTATGAGCCCATTGGTTGCTTCATATTATATTCATGGATAAGGTAGCAGATGTATGTGATGATATTTTCTTATTTTTATGATAGGGTTTTGAAGGCTCATATACAGTTGGTGTACATAGAAGGGAAAATACGTAGAGTGATATAATTTTAATTATTTTATCTGATATTTAGAAACAAAAATGTTTATATAACTGAGATGCCATGTTTTTTAATACATATGTATATTGTTTAATATTTGAACCAATGTAAACATATCTATATCCTTGAACATTATCATTTCTAAAAATTTCCATGTTTTTTTTTCTTTGTCAACATTCAAACATTTTTAGCTTTTTTGGTAAATATTATAGCATATCATTATTTTATTATATTCACCTATCATAACATGTCAGAAGTTTCTATTATTATCTCTTAATATACATTGATCATACTTTGGCCATGTGTTTCTTACCTCACTATCCCCTGGTAAGTCATAATTCATCTGACTTTAAATGTCAATGACATGTATTAGATTCCAAATATTACATAAATAGTGCAATGCTTGTCTTTCTATGCCTGGCACAGTGAGCTTAGCATGATTTCTAGGTCTAGCCATATTGTTCAAAATGACAGAATTTATGCTTTTATACATTTTGATACTCTAATGTGTAATTGTATGTGTACAACTAATTGCATTTTCAAATCTATTTAAAATTTTTTTACAATATATTGTGTTCTTATCATTTCCTTGGTATTTTGCCTCTTTTCCTCTAATGCCTCCTGTGACCCTTAAATTCTTACCCTTTTCTTTATCTCCTCTCTCTCTCTCTCTCTCTCTCTCTCTCTCTCTGTCTCTCTCCATCCATCTATCTACCATATATCATCTATCTATTAAATCTGATTAGTCAATTTACTGTTACTTGTATGTATATGTTTTCAAGTATGACTCCTTCCAACTATACAAATTATATATTAAAAACAATATTGGACTCACTCTCCTTTTTTCTTCAGTTATTAATTGCCTGGGGATTTTTTGCCAAGGAGAAAACTATGACAATATATTTTCTGTATGGTTCATCCTATGACAGAATTGTTATTTGAATCCATTTAATTTCTAATATATATATATATATATATATATATATATATACATGTTATATATATATGTATATGTATATACATATATATATATTTCTATATAATTGTGATTTTGAACCTAAGACTCAAGAGAGTTAAATGCTACTATCAAGTGAAATTTTGATGAATTTACTTCCTTTTAGATTATTTTTAATTACATATACATGTGTGTCATTGTATGAGGTTTTCCAGGTAATTACTCATGCCCATGAAGGTGAGAAGAATGTATCAGATACTTAGTAGCTGGAGTTAATAAGTAGTTATTTGTTTCCATTTATGTGCGAAAATTAACAAACTCACTCAAATCTTTTAGTTGAATTAGTATGACCTCTAACCATCTTGCCAGTCTTTTTAAAAGTATATTTTAGTATACAATTTGACACAGAAATTAACTAGACAAAAATAGCATATTCTTACACTATATTTATAATTTGAAATTTAAAGTTGTGCTTTGGTTTTAGTCCTAATGACAAGTGGTAATTTTTATTTTGTGTTTATATTTTATTCAAATAAAATAAATCATTGAATAGCTATGTTTATTTGTTTCTAATGATATGTAAAACTAGTAAGAAAAACAATCATTTAATAAGATATTTGTTATCCATTATGGGTCATAATAACACAATAATTTCTTCTTTCTTATATTCATTCAAGTTATTTATTTTCATTTTTTGGTTTTGTTATTTTTTTGTTTTTACTAAAAATAGATTTATTTGTCATGCAGTATGTCCTGATTACAGTTTTCCTTACCTTTATTCTTCCTAGTTGCTTTCTACAATCCCTTCACTCTAATCCACTGACTTTCTGTGATTTTTTTTGAGAAAAGAACAGGATTTTAAGACATAGTAACAAAACATGATAAAATAAAGTATAATATGATGAAGCAAAAACTATCATATTAAAGCAGGGGATAGCAACTCAACAGAAGAAAAAATGTTGCAAGAGCAGGTATAAGAGTCATAAACCTACTCTGTCTCACAGTCAGGTACCTAATAAAAATACTAAGCTACCAACTATAATATATACTCAGAGGCCCTGGTACAGACCTCTATAGGCCCTATGCTTTCGAGTTCAGTGAGCATGAGTTTGCTTAGTTAATTCAGAAGGTCTTGTTCTCCTGGTGTCCTCCATCCTCTCTGTGTCTTAGTCTCTTTCTGCTTCCTCTTCCTTAGGATTCCCTGAACTCTGAGGGGAGGAATTTGAGGGAGACTTCCCATTTATACTCTTTGTTTACATAATGTCTGGCTGGGTGTGGGTCTCTGTATCTTTTCCTATCTGCTGCCAGAGGAAGGTTCTCTGACAATGACTAGATAAGGAATTGATTCCTGAATATGACAGTATATATTAGAAATTACTTTATTATTGATCTTCCTTCCTTCCTTCCTTCCTTCCTTCCTTCCTTCCTTCCTTCCTTCCTTCCTCCCTTCCTTCTTTCTTTCCTTCCTTCCTTCCTTCTTTCCTTCCTTCCTTCCTTTCTTTCTTTCAGAACAGTAGTGTTTGGTTTTGCCCTAGGTACCTAGGCTATCTAGTCTTTGGTTCTAGGTTACTCAGTGCCAGGAGTGGGTTCCTTCTTATGGAATTGGCCTTATATCAAATCAGACCTTCGTTGGCCCCTCCCACAAGTTCTGTGCTTCCATGACCCTAGTATTTAAGTAGGACAGATTGTATGTAAAAGGTTTGGTGTCCACATTTTTCTTTCAGTAATCTACAGAGTAACTTCAAGTACTAAAGTTAATAGAATGTAGGAGTGCAGGCTCAATGTAGGCACAGGTTTCACTTCTCAGTGTTCAGTATGTTGCATGGGCGTTGTTCTTGACAATGAAGCAAGCTGGCAAGCTTACAAAGATCTACCTATTTTTTTAGCAACAATCTGGACTCCTTGGGGATTTCACTGGGACCCTTTTGGCCAACAACTCAACTGAATGAAACTGAGTCACATCACTAGAAATCTCTCCTGCTTCCAGCAGGAGACTCCATCTTCCTCTTCACTAGGAGTCCTCATAGACACTTTCTAGAAAGTTTCAACTATACTAGGTTTCCTCACCACTTTCAAAATTCCCCCAATCAAAGCTATCTCTCTATACCCTCTTCCTCTATCTCCCTTCCCCACACCTGATCTACCCACTACTGTCGGCATCTTCCTCTGATCTGCTTATAACATCTTCTATTACCCCATCCCAGGAAGATCCATGTGTCTGTCTATAGCTCCCTCATTTTTATCTAACCTCCCTTGGTCTGCATAGTGTATCTTGATTATCATTTACTTAATATCTAATACTTACTTATAAGTAACTACACAGCATATTTATCTTCCTGCATCTGGGTTATGTATGGATGGAAGATGTTCTTTTGCAGTTCCATCCACTTCTCTGCACATCTTTTGATGTTCTATTTTAAACAGCCGAGTAATAATCCATTCTATAAATATGCCACAAGTTCTTTATCCATTCTTCTATTGAAGAATATTTATCTTTTTCCAGTTTCAGGGTATGTGTCTTTAAGGTATGATGGCTTAAGGGTAGGGAACCTATGAAGACCTCCAATTTAGCCTTTCTCTGCAAAATGTCTAGCTGTGTACTCCCATCTGTTGCCGGAAGAAGCCTCTCTGATGATGACTAGACAAGGCATTAATCTACACATCTAGAAGAATATCATGAATCTGTGATATCCAGTCTCTGGATCCTGGACATCCAGGAAATATGGGGCATGACATCCCTGGCATGGCAGGTTTTATGTTATCAGACATTAGTTAGAAACTCCCTCAAGCTTTGAGCTACCATCTCCCCAACACATCTTTTAAGCAGGACAGATTGTAGTTCTATGGTCTTGTGGTTGGGCTGATATCTATATTTCTCTTTCTGTACTCTGCAGAGTACCTTCTTAAGACAAAGAGTCTAGAGATCAGGAGGTAAGGCTCCATGAAAACACCAGCCCGATCACTCTGTGTTCTATGACCTGTGGGGCTGCTGTCCTTGGCAATGAGATGCTATGTTTTGTTTTCAGAATTTAGGGATAGCCTTGAATGCATTCACACCAGAGACAACTTTCAGAACACTGATAGCATAGCGATTTAGATGATTTAGATAGACAATTGATAATTGGGATATTGTGAACCTGAAAAGCTCTAAGGCAAAAGACACTTCCAATTGTGCAAAGGAGCAGCCTGCAGAATGAGAAAAAAAAATAATTATTACACATCTGATGGGGGTATAATATCTAAAATCTATAAAAAATATATAAAGAGCTTAGGAAACTAGATTTTGATGAGCCAAATAATCCACTTTTTTAAAAAAGAGATATAGGTCTAAATAGAGAATTCTTAATAGAGGAATCTCAAATTGATGAGAAAAACTTAAAGAAATGTTTAACATTCTGTGTTATCAGAGAAATGCAAATCAAATCAACTTTGAGATCCCATCTTATATCTGTTAGAATGTCTAAGATCAATAATACAAGTGGCAGCTCATGCTAGCAAGGACAAAGAGAAAGTGCTTCCATTGCTGAAGAGCATGAGAACTTCTAGAGCCAAATGAAAATCAATATGACAGGTCTACAGGAAGTTGGAAATAAATCTACTCCAAGGTCCAACTCTACCAATCTTAGGCATATACTCAAAGGATGCTATATTTATCACAATGACATTTGTTTGATTACATTCATAGTGGCTTCATTGTTATTAGCCAGCTACTAGAAACAATTTATATCTCCCTCAACTAAAAAATGGACAAAAAAAGTGGTACATTTATACAATGGAGTATTACTCACATGTTTTTAAAAAGTTGCATATCTGCTACATATGTGGAGGGGTGGGGGATATGCTCTTCAGTTGGTGGTTCAGTATCTGAGAGCCCCCAAGAGTCCAGGGAAGTAGACTGTTGATCCTCCTATGGAGTTCCTATTCCCTCTGGGGTCCTCAATCCTTCCCCCAAATCTTTTTTAAGACCCCTAGAGCTCCACCTAAGGTCTCACTGTAGGTCTCTGCATCTGTTACAGTCATCTGCTGAGTGGAGCCTCTCAGAGGACAGTCATGCTAGGCTCCAGTCTCCAAACATTAACAGATTATCATTAATAGTGTCAGAGATTGGTGATTGTCCATGAGATGGGTCTCAAGTTGGGCCAATTATTGGTTGGCCATTCCCTTAGACTCTGCTCCATCTTTGTGCCTACATTTTTGTAGACAGGACAACTTTGGGTTGAAAATTTTGTGGGTGGGTTGGTACCCTTATCCCATGCCTGGGAGTCATGCTTGAAGTTAGGAGATGGTCACTTCAGGTTCCATATCCTCACTGCTAGGAGTCTCAGCTAAAGTCACTATCATAGATTCCTGGATTCCTCACCAATCACAGGTCTCCTGCACTTTCTAGAGATATCTCCAACCCTGACCACCACCAGCAGCTGATTTCTATTAATATCCTTGCTATCTGGCCTTCTCTCCTGTTTCTCCCCACAGTATCCTGTGCTTTATACATAATACACATGTATAAGTGAGTACATACCATGCTTATCCTTTTGGGTCTGGGTTACTTCACTCAGGATGATATTTCAAATGTATTTCCATCCATTTGCTTGCAAAATTCACAATACCCTTATTTTTAATACCCCCACAGTATTTCATTGTATTAATGAATCAGTATAGATTTGTCTTCAGGTAGAATTTTCTGGAAAGCTGTCAGATTGATTTTCAGATGGATCTAGTAAGTTTGCATTCCCACCAGCTAAGAAGGTACGTTCCTCTTGCTCCACATCCAGTGCTTTTAACTACTGAACTATTTCTCCAACACCTAGGATATTAATTTATATTATCAAATGATGAATAAATGATTTAAAAGGATTAAAAACCAATAACCAATTATTCTTAAGTACCATTAAAATTCATATGTAAGTACTACAAAGAATATATCATCAGTTTCCATTAAAATATGGTTCCATTCTTCCTTTATTCCTTATAAGTACTCATAATTATGCTGTAATTTTCTTTGCTTAAGTTTGGATTATAATGTTCTTGTACTCTTAAGATTACTGTGATTATCAGTGTCCTTGTTGCTTTTACAGAAGGGGTGTATGATGATATTCTGATCCATTATCCATGAACTCTATACACAGAAGCATCAATTCTGAGGCAAGCAGAATTTACAATTACAGAATGTCTAATCTTTTAAAAACTAGATTCATGTCCATGTATATAAAGTATAATGTAAAGATTTGTGTCTGTTTTTTAAATGAAAATACTTCAGACAAATATAGGCAAGCATAATAATTGTCTATTAAAAAACCTGCTAATTTGGGTGCATTGAATCTACAACTTATCCCAGTTTAAAAATATTAGCATGTTTTGTTTATTTATTTATTTTTTTTGGGTCATACAGTTGTTCATATGTCTACAGTGAGTTTTAGTTTTCAACAAATTTAAAATAGTTTTATAATTTGCCTATGCCACACAAGTTCAATACTAATTTATTCTACTATCATGCAGATACTGTTTATTTCTGGTAAAATCAGTAATTCTGAGACTTCTAAATACAACTACTTCATTTCTTCAACATTTTAACCTATCCTATCATACTTAGCATCTTACGAGGGTTTCATTGCTTTGAAGCCATAACATGACTAAGGGAATACATTATTATTATTATTATTATTATTATTATTATTATTATTATTATTATTATTAAATCTATTTTTTACAGTCCATTTGTTACCCTCATCCTGGTCTGCCCTCTGCCCTCTGACTGTTCTTCATCCCAGTCCCCCTCCCCCACTGGAGGCAGTTCTATGCTATATATGTGTTTGGGGTCTCATATCAGCTGGTGTATGATGCCTGGTTGGTGGTTCATTTTCTGAGAAATGTCAGGGTCCAGGTGAATTGAAACTCCTGGTATTCCGATGGGATCTTCCTCCTCCTTAGCTTCTTCTAGCTTTTCCCTAATTCAACCACAGGGGTCCATAGCTTCTGTCTACTGGTTGGGTGTAAGTATTTGCATCTGACACTTTCAGCTGCTTGTTGGGCCTCCTGGAGTTCAGCCATCTGGAAAGCACACCATAACATCAGTAATAGTGTCAGGTAAATGGTGCCAGTCTAACTGACAGTTGGTATGTAGAAAAATGAAAATATATCCCTATTTGTCACCTTGCACAAAGCTCAAGTCCAAGGGGATCAAGGGCCTCAACATAAAACCAGATACATTGAATATAATAGAAGTGAAAGTGGGAAAGAGCCTTGAACTCATTAATAGGGGGAATTTCCTAAACAGAACTCCAATGGCTTAGGCTTTAAGAATAAGACTTGATAAATGTGACCTGATGAGGCAGAGATGCTTCTGTAAATCAGCAACCTACAAATGGGGAAACAAATCTTTAATAACCCCACATTTGATAGAGGGCTAATATCTAAAATATACAAAGAACTCAAGAAGCTAACCTCCAAAAAACCAAACAACCCATCAAAAATTGGGGAATAGAATTAAACCAAGAATTCACAACAGAGGAATCTTGAATGGCTTGGAAGAATTTAAAGAAATGTTCAAAGTCTTTAGTGATCAGAGAAATGCAAATCAAAACAACTCTGAGATTCCACCTTATACCAATCAGAATGGCTAAGAACAAAAACTCAGGTGACAACACATGTTAGCAAGGATGTGGAGAATGAGGATCACTTCCCCATTGCTAGTGGGATTGTAAACTGGTACTGTCACCCTGGAAATCAATCTGGAGATTCCTCAGAAAGTTGGAAATATATCTTCCTGAAGACCCAGCAATACTACTCTTGGGCATATACCCAAAAGATGTCCCACCATGCCACAGGGGCACATATTCCACTATTTTCATAGTGGCCTTATTTGCGATAGCCAGAAGCTAGAAACAACCCAGATGTTCCACAATGGAAAACTGGATACAGAAAATGTGGTTCATTTACTCAGCTATCAGACATCATGAATTTTGAAAGCAAATGGATGAGACTAGAAAATATCATGCTGATTGGGTTAACTCAAACCCAAAGGACATGTATGGTATGTACTCACTAATAAGTGGGAATTAGCCACAAATGTACAGAAAATACAGGAGGGCAGACAGAGGGACCTGTGATTGCTTTCTTCTCCCTCCCAAGTGAGGTTGAAGTGTCCTCACTTGGGATCTTCTGCTTGTTAACTATCTTGAGTTCTGTAATCACAAGGGGCAGAGGGAGGGACCTGGGTGGAAGAGGGGACAGGGATGAGAAAAAGGGAGCATGACCAGGTATTGGGGCAGGGACAGAAGTAAAGCTCTGAGGGCCAGCAGAAAGAATGGAAACAAACAATCTCAGGAGATAGGGGATAGGGGGACCTTCTTGAATATACCAGACACTTGGGAGGTGATTCAAAGGGAGAGACCTTAGACAAAACGCCCAACAGTGGGGAGAGGTAACTTGTAGAGTCCATCTCTAGTAGAAAGACAGGGTATCAAGTGGAAGGATGGGGTTGCCATCCCACAGCCAAAAACTCTGACCCAGAATTGTTCCTGTCTAAAAGAACTGTAGGGACAGAAATGGAGAAGAGACTGAGGGAAAGGAGCTTCAGTTACTGGCCCAAACTGGAATCCAAGGGAACTCATGAAAAGGACAACTTTTAATTGTGGCTGGTTTACAGTTTCAGAGGTTCAGTCTATCCTTATCATAGGAGGAAGCGCGGCAGTGCCAGGGCAGACATTGTACTGGAAAAGGAACTGAGAGTTCTACACCTTGATCCAAAGGCAGTGCAGACAGGAGGGTCCCCACACTGGGTGGAGCATAGGAGGAGGGGACCTTCAAAACCTACATCCAAAGTAAAACATTTATTCTAAGAAGGCTACACCTCCTCCAAAAAGGGCACACATTCTATAATGCCACTTTCCAGGGGTCAACCACATTCAAACTACCATATTTAGTTATTGTGGTTGCTACACAAAGTTTTGCAGACTTTTTCTTTTAAGTGCATTTTCATCATTACATGCAGTTGCTCTCTTTGCTTCTTTGGGTATATTGCATGAAGTGCTAAGGAATCTGAGAAGCCTCTCTGCATAGATTCTCCTATAGGCAGATCATAGACACCCCTTCCTAATAAAATTGCTCATGCATTACTCTTCACAAAGAAATTATCTCTCAGAAAGCTGAAGAGTGTTGTTTCATATCAGATTGTTAACAATCTAAGAAAAAATATCAATGGAAAGAAACTAGCTAGAATATGTAATATCTTTCATAATTAGATAATTTGTATGAGAACGATATGTTCTTAAGGAAAAATAAAGCTACTGAATGTAATTATTTGACACTGATTTGCTACATTAGAAATTATTAAGATTTGTATTTTAATAGTGACTGAGAAATGCAGTATAAAACATAAGAGAGAATAAAGTATTGGAATGTTGCATAAAGATTATAATATTAAAGTTGTTTTGAAATTAACTTAGCATTTACATACACATATATAACGTGAATGTACATTCTATACATACACATTCATGAACATAAAATATTATACGTAATAATATTCACATATGTTCAAAAGATATTCACAAATTCATTAGCTTTATTTATATAATAAAGAGACTTATTTTTCCTTCTTTTGTATTTAAAAACATACTGTGCACTTCTAGCTGTCTTTCTCTCTGGACCAGGCTGGCCTTGAACTCAGAGATCTGCCTGCCTCTTGTTCTTGAATACTGCAACTAAAGGCATGTGTTATCATCACCCAACAGGAGACTCATAATATTTAATTTAGTAAAGTTAATTCCCATATGCTATATATTAAGAATATCCCATGCAATACAATGCCTATGATCTTATAAATCTGACTCTGCTTACGTACCAACATTATGAATGGAATGTTCATGGACCCTTGTACAAAGTTAGTGTAAAAACAGAGATCACTTTCATTAGTGCTTGGGTATTTTTGAAACAAATATATTAATAATATTTTTATCATAGTGTCAGTATTGTATGTCTCTAGGCATTTGTAGATTAACCCTGAACTTGCATTGTTTACCATAATATTTTCTTCTATGTTTAGCTATATTTTAAACACATATATGGGACATAAACCAGAAAATGTTAATGTTTTAACTTCTACAAATCAGTTATTTTTCATAAAAGAAAATATATACTGAGGTTTTAGGTGTTTTGTTGTTGTTTTGTTTTGTTTTGTTTTTAAAATGGAAATGAAAACATTGATAGTTCTAGGTTCTTCTGATTTCAAAGAATGGCTGTGATATGGGTTTTTAAGCTCTTCCTAAAACATAGCAGAATCAAATCAGATTAGTGGATGCTTTGAGTGTACCATGGTATCTGCAGTATAAATTAAGAACCATGTTTTATTATTACTATAACATTGACTAAATATTAAATAAATTTTAGAAACTTTCAACAAAATACTTTAACACTTCTTCTAAAGGAACATTTTCTGAGGTACTGCGATTCTTGAGTCTAATAAAAAACAGCTATAGTTTTAGTTTACCATCATTATAAGAAATAAATAAGAGACGCAGGATGAGGAAGGATAAGCTTATTTTGGCCCACACTTTTAGATGTTTCATTTCAAGGTTGGCAGGATCCACAGCTTTGGGCCTAAAGTGAACAAAATACAGTGGTGGTGGGAGGATTTGGTGGAAGCTGCTCTACGCAGTAAATAGGAAGAAGCCAGGAAATTACTCTTCAAAGATAAGCACTGCTCTAACTTATGGTTCATTTTCTCAGGCTGCACTACATCCTTATACTACCTTCAAAGTACGACTCCATCAATGGAGTTAAGCACTAAGTCTCTAACAAATGAGCCAATTCAGGGACACTTCCTATCCAAAACCAGAATATCTATGTTTATACATCTTTACTTTGATGAAAGATAAAATAGATGTAAGATACATTCCCATTAAAAAACAGGATCAATTCTCTTTTCTTTCTTCTTTCTTTCTTTCTTTCTTCTTTCTTTCTCTCTCTCTCTCTTTCTTTCTTTCTTTCTTTTCTCTTTTTCTTTTTTCTTTTTTCCTGAGACAGGGTTTCTATATATAGCCCTGGCTGTCCTGGAACTCACTCTGTAGACCAGGCTGGCCTCAAACTCAGAAATTCATCTACTTCTGCCTTCCAATTGCTGGGATTAAAGGAGTGTGCCACCACTGCCTGGCTAGGATAGATTTTTAACACTGACATGGGATAATCTTTTCTAATTTTTTTAACTGAAACTTTTAATCCTGGCCAGGGTCAGTGATAAAACATTTGACTATCATGTTTTAGACCCTGAACTCAATATCCAGTATCAAAAATTAGAACCCCCCCTCCATACACACATACACACACACACACACACACACACACACACACACACACACAGTGTGGGATAAACAGAGAAAAGGAAAGAAAAGGAAAAACAAAGAAAGCCACAGAGAGAGCCAAAGAGAAAGAGATGGAGAGAGAGTAGAGAGTTATATAAGGATATAGAGAGAGGAGGGGAGAGAAAGAGAGAATTATGAATTAAAGCAATGTAGGGGAGTGGTATCCCATGTCTGTAATTTAATACTTTTGATGCTGGGTCAGAGGATCAATTTAAAGTAAGTTTTGCTACATAGTGAGTTCGAGGCTGCCCTATACTACATGAGTCCCTGCATCAATAACAACAAAAACCAAACCATAAGCATTATTTCCTGGAATGGCAGGCTTTCCAGATCAATTAGAGAGCATGAAAATTCTCCTTAGGAAAAGCAAGCCTGAATATTTTTTTGCATTTAAGTAGAGTGTTTAGTTAGTATGGCACAAACCTAGAAGTTATTATTAATAAAGGAAATAAGCACAACTATATGTAATAACTTAAGGGATTTATCAACATGTCCCTTTAACTTGGGATGAAGTAAGTAGTCTCACGTGTTGGAATAAGATGGGAGTCAATTTATTTGATTAATAGAAAAATGTTTCTGTAGTGACAATTCTAAAGGAACAATCTTATGTAAATTACATAAATAATATATTTGCTTTATTATTCTTAATGTTGTTTATTTGTTTTTTTGTTTTGAGACATGGCTTCACTGTGTGTAGCTCAGTTTAATTCTAGCTCCTGTAATCCTCTTTCTACACTTCCTATGGAGTTTCAGGTTTACATTTGTGAACCCTCATTTCCAGTTCATCATATATATTTTAAAATCTATATGGATTGTGTAGAGGATAATCAAGCAAATCAATGCTGAGCACTCTTCATTTGCTCGCAATCTTCCTAGCTCTTTTGCCAGAAGAGGAATGAATTGTACTTGATTATACAATGCACGTCTCATAATAAAGTTCTCTAGTTAAAAGGCTTTAGTGTCTTCACTGTACCAAGTGCACTGTAATGGAGACAACCACATCTAAATGATACTCCTGAGTGCATCTCCCTTCCTCTCTGCTGCTCTCTCTCTCTTTCTCTCTCTCTTTTTGTCTTCCTCCTCTCTTAATGTCAGATCATCTTCATGCTCTACAAAAAACTGCAGGAACAACATGCTCTTGTGTTGACACTTTTCTTTTTGCCTTGAAACCAACAGTAAATGAGTCATTCTGTTGCTAAGGTGAATTAATAATCACTCTTTATGGAAATCACTGATATGTAGTCTGCAGTACTTTAAACATCTTTCTGAATCTGTTAGCACTGCCTATCTGAATTTCTATGGAGACTGTGTATACTTTTATTCATCCTTAAAACTGTTTCCTTAGCACAATCAAAAATATATTAATCCTGGTTGAACAATGATTAGTGATATACGTGATTTCTTTTTCTAATTGAATTTGGAGAGATCTTCATGTATTCTACTCCCCACACTGAGCCCAAATCCAACCAGTGACCATCCACTAAAATCTTTCTCTATTTTATTAGAAAACAAATAATCTAATAATGATATTATAAAATATTATACATAAAAATAAAAATAGGACAAAACAAACAGACAGATAGAAAAACAGAATCTAAAAGCCCATAACTAAAGCATAGAGATGCTGTGACACACTCAATACATACAGAAAACCCATAAAAACAAAATTAGAAACTATAATTTATAAGTAAAAAATGTTTAAAGTTAGAAAATTACCCAGACAATTCATTGTGAGACAACAAAAATTATCCTTTAAAAATTACCACTGGATATATTTGGTTTTAGCCACCTACCTCTTGGCATGGGCCCTACTCACAAGTGTGGTTTGTATAACCAGTTAAACTTTAATGAGGGAAACTAATTTTTCCTTTGTGACTTTTGTGACTGGTTACCAATGTGAGATCATTTCTGGGTTATGGATGGACATTATGTCTACTTCCCCTCTCAGCATCTGGCTTGAATCTGTGCAATCCACTTGCATGCTGTCTTGGTCTTTGTGAGTTCAGAAGTATGGCAGTCATTTGTGTCTAGAACTACCTATTTCCTTAGAGTCTTCTACCCCAACTGAATCTAAAGCACGGTTAGCTTCTTCCCTAGAGTTTTCTGCAACCTGAGGGGAGGGACTTGATGAGTACATCCATTTAGGACTGAGTGTTCCAAAGTTTTTCACTCTACACATTGACCAGTTATGGGTTTCTGTATTTGTTCCCATCTACTGAATGAGGGAGCCTCTCTAATGATGGCTGACCAAGTAACCAATGAATGAGCAGAGTGTTGTTAGGATTCATTTTATTGTTACATTCTTTTACCAGAAAGGTGGTATTTCTATTTCTGTTAGGTCCACTGCCTATCTAAATTCATGTTCTTATGGACCAGAACAGTGTTGAAGCTCCATCTCATGGAGTATATATCTACCTTTCTATCTATCTATCTATCTATCTATCTATCTATCTATCTATCTATCTATCTATCTATCTGTCTTTCCAGACAACACATTGAGACAAAAAAATATCCTTCCAAATTTCCACTGAATTTATTTTGTTTTAGTCATCCACCTCTGGAAGTGGGGGCTACCTTCAAGTGGTATGTATTTCTTGACTATATATATGATTTCTTGATTATTCTGTATACGAAGGCCAGCTATTCTGATATGCGCCTATGCTTGTGTGTATGAGCAGGGTATGTGTTTCTTTTATTGGTGTCTTACATTAGTATGACTGTATGTTAGTGGAAATAAATGTTAAAATATAATACTAAAAGTAAAATATTTAATATTTAATTTTTAATACTTGTTTAATATTAAAAGTAAAAATTAGTACAAAACATAAAAGTAAAATAAGAAATACTATAAAATAAACTCATTTTAAAATAATGAATTAGAATTTTTATTACAAGACTAATTATGATATTAGACTACTAAAAGATTCAATGCAATTATATTTTTAATATTTCCTTTACTTCTTCTGAGGTATTTATGTTTTTGTTAAAGATGCTTTATAGTTATATCTGCTTGGTTTTTGTGTTTTAAAAATGTTTTAAAGCTCTTAGAATAAACCTGATTTTATCAGCACCCAAAGTAAAGTGGTTGAAATAATTGAGACAGTGTCTGAATGCAGAGTTAACCATTATGACTGACAGACTTAATTTGTTCAGAAAAATAGGATGTGGATGAAAAGCTACTAAAACCTTAATGGCTTGTCAATGTGACACTAAGGTGTTCTGTATAAACTCAGAAAAAAAAAAGTTACTAAATAGGAATTTAGGAACAGTTATGTACTTGCTGAAGCTTCTGAACATTTCTAGGAGACAAAATTCTGACAGCAAACTTCATGTTTCTCTGGCTCTCTACCACCTGTTCTTCAATGATCCCCTACCTTTAGGTACAGGAGTAGTGCTGTAGATATATCAGTTGAGAGTAATCTCTCAAACTCTACATTTTGATTCATTGTGATTTTTTTTTTTTGTAATTGTGTCTAATTTTGCAAAGAGAAGTTTCTTCATGACTGAAAAGAACTACACTAATCTGTGGGCATTAGGGCAAATTGGTTGTTAGGGGTTATGGTGGTTTTGTAACAAGGCAATTATTGACTTTTCTTCAAAAATCTAGCCCAGTGTAGTTGGGAGAGTTTACAGTAGCAGCAAAGATCTCTCTCTTATTGAACAGGCTCTATATCCAAGCACAGAGCCATTGGTTAAAGAGATATTGGAGCCACTGTTGTATCCTAATCTTCATTGTGTGTGATTTCTATTTTGTTTGTCAACTAGTTTACATCTAGAATTAACTATAACTCAGGCACACAGGACACACTTTTGAGAGATTTTGGCTTAGTTGAATCTTTTGAAATAGGAATATTCTATTCTAATCCAGATCTTTAAGTAAGAAGATACAACTTTAATCCAGATATTTTGGCATGGGAAGACCAACTTCTATTCTGGGCCATACCCTCTGCTGGAAACCTTTATAAAGGACATGGCAGAGGGAAGACTAACTCTTGGCTTGTTTGCTCACATCCTCCCTACTGAGTTCATTCCTTTACTGAGATTAGAGCCTATTTCTTCAAGATACTGGCATTTACTGAAGACCAGCTTCCATAGAGAGACAGCCATTGCCTGGCAGCTGACTATAAGTCACTCTGTAAATTCCCATTCTATGTATATAGAGATATTCACTTTATAGGCCCTGTTAGTCTAGAGAACCCTGACCAATACATTATGATTTGTGTGCATCATAGATGTAGAGCTATTGGTTGCTTCTCTCATTTTGAAACTTATATTGTGCCTTCTGGTACTTTGAAAATTAGTCCTCATGAAGAAACTTTCTGCTCAGTTTCATTTCAGGTGCCTTTCAACACTGTGTCTATAGTGTGTTGTGGAGGAATTTTTATCCAGCAACATAGCTGCTTTGGCAGGAGATCACATCCAAAGACATTCAAGGTCTCTGCATTCTCAGCGGATTACAGATACACCCAGAGTACACACTTTGATCCTAAGCAATGTAGATAAGGCAGTTTGCAGAAGGAAGAAGCCATGTTTGAAAGTGATGGAGGGCAGTCAGTCAGTTCAGTTCAGGCAGTCCTGCTAAGTGGATTAGAGTTTGGTGCAGTGAGTTGGGAGTCATGGCAGTGAGTACAGTGCAGTGGAGTAAAGTTCAGTGTAGTCCATTCATGCAGTTCAGTGCAGGTCAGCAGAGATATTTGAAGCCAGAAAATATTGAGGCAAAGCAGAAAAAGGTCAATGAACATCCCAGAGAAGCCCAGTTGCTGGGAGAGGAGTTTGTGCCAGAAGAGCTGGGTTGAAATAGGCAGCCAAAGTTAGGAAAGAACTTGAAATGGTGAGCTGTTTCGGCAGCAAGCCTCTCAGATGACAATTACATCTGGTGAAAAAAAAGGGTACATGAATGGTGAAGAAGAAACACTACCAACCTTATAGAAAGCATCTGACAGAAACCTTGTAGAGGACAGGAGACATGTGACAGAAAGCCACAAAGGAGAAACTTTCCTGGGATTGCCTCTACAGGAAGCATAAGTTTTTTGACTTCAGCATGACACTCAGACAGACTTGAGAGACTCCAAATTAAATTCAAGGTGTCACCTCTTAATGAAATTGAAGAAAGCCGGGTGGTGGTGGCACACGCCTTTAATCCCTGCACTTGGGAGGCAGAGGCAGGTGAACTTCTGAGTTCATGGCCAGCCTGGTTTACAGAGTGAGTTGCAGGACAGCCAGGGCTACACAGAGAAACCCTGTCTCAAAAAAACAAACAAACAAAAAAATCGGAAAAAGGCTAGACTGGTTTTCCCAGTTACCTAAGGAAAAAAAAAATGGCAGAAAGCAAGTTAAAATTCAAAAAGTGAACAACTGCTTTGGAGTCTTTCTGCCTCTCATCCTAGGAGAGGCAAATGTTCAACAAACCAGGATTCACCCCCAAGACTGGAAAGATTTAGCAGTGGCTCTACTGGAAGCAAGTTCTCAATTATAATGGCTGACATGGTGGCAAGAAAAAGCTGCAATTTTGGAAAATTATTATTAGGGGAAGGTCAATTTGCTGACTTAAGACAGAAGATGCACTTTGATAACTCTATTATTGTACAATGCACTTTGTTAGCTTTAAGTGCTTGGGATAAGATGGAAGAACAAGAAAAAAATGGTCTATGTCATTTACAAAATGTTGCAAAGCCCATGAGAAACTTTTACTGACTTTTTACATAGCTTGATGTCCACTATAAATAGGGTAGTATCAGATCCAGATGTTTAACAGGTACTAATTAAACTTTTGGCTTTCAAAAATGCAGAGAGTAAAAAAGTTCTCAGTCCTTTAAAAGCTTTATCAGTATTCATGGATGAATGAATCAGAACTACTGCTGATAATGACCTTAATGACTATGTAATTGGACAGGCAATGGTCAATAATCCTAAATATCAACTCATAATCATATAAGAGGGTTAACTCATAATCTGGCCACAAATAACATGAGCCAGGTATTTTCTGTCAGCAATTCACAGAACAACCAGAGAAAATTAAACTAGTTATTGGAGATCTAATGCACAATACAGAATGAAACAGTTCACTTAACTTAATCATAAGTAAAAACTTCACATCATCACCAAAAATCCCATACTGTAAAATACTCACTGGATTTCATGGATCTCTTCCCCCAAAGACAGTAGGAATGGTTTTAGGAGGAAATATCCTAACTTCTCAAGGATTCATTGTGCATTCAGGAATTATAGATGAAGATTCCAAGGGAGAGATAAAGATCATAGCTTTTGTATAAAAATATATACACTTCAAAGTGGGATATAAAATAGCTTATCTTTTATTTTCTCCATATGTCAGATGCAAAGAGCTCCAATAGAAAGAACAGGATCATTTGGAAATATTGGAAGAGGCATTTTGACAAACTTTTGTCAATGACCAGAGACCAAAATTAAAATTAAATGGTATTGAAATTGAAGGTCTGGTTAACACAGGAGCTTATATACCTATAATCTCACGAGAATCTGGGAATCCACATTGACACCTTCAGAAGTTATCTACACAGTTGGTTAGGACTGGAACATTATCCTAAGTAAAACAAAGTGCAAGACAAATAAAATGGGTGGAACCTGAGGGTCACATAAGAAGACTAATAATGCCTTACATGGTAGATATAGCCATAAATCTATGAGGAAGATAGCTACTAAAATAATGTGGAGCTTGGATTAATATTCCTTCAATCTAAAATGCATACCTATTTTAACTGACACTGAATATTAACATTTTATGTGATATGTCTTGATTATTTCTGTGTTGAAATGGGTGAGAAGCTCTTCTGCTGCTGTGGAGATGGTCATTTGAATGCTAGTTTATGTGTGGATTCATAAAGATCTAGTTGTATCTTGATAAATAGAAAGAAGGAGTAATATTAACTGAAAGACACTGGATTGTAGGAAAACAGGTGAATTAGATCAACCCATATATTTTAAAAATGTTTTAATATTAGAATGGAAATCAGGGAATGCGTTACACTGGGGAAGAGGTTTGATTCATATTGCCACAGGTCATGAAAGCCTATGAGTTCCATCAATATGGACAAAGATACAATCTGAGGACAGATTGGAAAACTTCGATGATGAAATGGACATTTATGCAAGGACATACGATCAGTACTGCAGTTAGGGAGGATCTTCACCTCAGCAGATCTTTGCAAGGACATTCAGACTGCTAAGTTTGTGGGGCCGAAAATTGTTTCCATTGTAAAATTTAAATTGTGTACAATTTTTAGCTTATACAGAAAGAGGGGAGATGTAGATGAATTTTAAATCAGCAACATGCCTCCTCGGTCAGTTTAGTTCAGTCAATTCAGTTGAGTGGAGTTGAGTTTTGTGTAGTCAGTTGGGAGTTAAGCCAGTGAGTACAGTACAGTTGAGTTGAGTTCTATGAAAATCAGCAGAAGCAGTTGAAACCAGATAATATGAAGGACCTAAAAGATTAGAGTTAATTTGAGGCCAAGAAGAACAATTCAGTGAAAAGCTTAGAGAAGCCAGATTGAATCAATCAGCTTGGAGATTAGCTTGAGCCAGAAGAGCTGAGTTGTTCCAGCCAGCCAGTGTTTAGAAGGAACTTGAAATGATGAGCTTATTCAGCACTGAGCTTTAGAGATGGCAATTATTTACAGAGTAATAAAAGTTACTTTTTCACATTACATACTTTTAACAGTAATAGACACTTACCTTCCACATATCCAGGGCAACCAAGGCAATACCAGTAATCTATAACATTTTGGCAATACCTTTCACACTCCTGACCAAAAACTGAAAATAGTGCTTCTGGGGTTATATCAATGTATATTAATTTTATTTTAGTGTATACATACATGTGCAAGTGAGAGAGATTCATGTTATGCCAATTCATAAAAAACGAGGCCATAAGTTTCAAAGACAGCAAGGCAGGTAAAAGGGAGGGCTTGGAAGGAGAATAGGGAAGAGGTAAATTGCATAATTAGTTTAATATCTTAAAAAAATAAAGAGACATAATTAAAAACCAAAACATCAAATTATATTTTATAGACCAGTGGTATGAAATCGCAGTAGCTAAAAGCACTTGATACCAACACTGAAGACCTGAGCTTGACTCCTAAGAACATTTACCTCTGCAGGCTGTACTCTGACTTCTACATATGTCTGGAGGTGCCTGTACACACACACACACACACACACACACACACACACATACACACACACACACACACACATTTAAGAGATAAATACAAGAAGCTGGGCAATGGTGGTGCATGCCTTTAATCCCAGCAATTGGGAGGCAGAGGCAGGCGGATTTCTGAGTTCGAGGCCAGCCTGGTCTACAGAGTGAGTTCCAGAACAGCAAGGGCTATACAGAGAAACCCTGTCTCAAAAACAAACATACAAACAAAAAACAAAAACAACAACAACAACAACAAAAGAAATAAATATAAGAAAGTGAATCAGTGTAATAAAGATAAAAATCAATAGCAATTTAAAACTTATGTTAGAACTGTATTTGAAATAAAAACACCTTCCTTGTCTTACTCTCAGTATATTTATGAATAGATCTTTTGTTAGTTAAATATCATTATATATATACGATATATATATATATATATATATATATATATATATATATATACACACATTTCCTATGAGTTCTGCTTTGGGAAGAATTTCACGTGTGAATGTGAATATCTTCCTGTATATACAGTATGATACTCTTGTAAATGCATAGGATTTCAATAAAATAGATACAACTATATGCTTTTGTCTATGAAAAGAATGTGTTTATAAGAGGGGATGTTAAACATTTATACTTCATCACTTATTTCTTTTTAAAGCATTTTAATTCTATGTATTATTTAATATTTAGGTATATGAATGTTTTGTACCTAAGCTTGTGTACCATGTGCATGCCTGATGGCACACCATGTGCATGTCTGATGGCACACTTGTGAGAAATATGAGTTGAGTTCCCATCAACTGGATGGGACTAATTTCCAGTTACCTTAAGTGACCATGTGGGTGCTGGAAACTGCTCAGGTCCACAACAGTATCAAGTGTTATTACCCATTGTGCTACCTCTCCAATCACCTACATTATTTATTGTTAAGTGCAAAACTGAATTCTAAATCGACAAAGAAAAATACCGTAGCATATGTCAAGTTATATTAGTTAATAAAATAAAAATTACTTAATTTGCTATTAATTATAAAAAATAGTCACCATATGGAAAATGGTTATACTTTAGGTAAATCCAAACAAACTATCTTTACAGAAGGTAATCTATTATAGGATGTTGCTAACAAAACTATTTAAATACAACAATAAAGTACAATTTTTATTAAAGGTCAAAAATATAGCAAGAAGGTAATATATCATACTGAGTTCTAATGCAAATATCATTATATATGTGGGTTTTCAACGATGTTTGGATAATTAGGCATACTTCTACGAATAAGAGATAAAGCTATCAAAATAACATTTCAATGCATTTGGATACTATTCTTTTATATAGTCAATATATACATATCTCCTGATACCATACTTTAATATTCTTTTCTGTAAAGATGATGTATTATTTTATCAAATAGAATCTAATTATATTCATAAATGGTGAATTCTAGTAAAGTAGCCATAAATTGATGCTCCAACTCCTCATACCTATTAGATTTCTTTACCAAGTTAATATGTAACAGAATAATAACCACTATCATTTCTAAGAGTATATGGTCTTGACTTTAGTCCCCTATAACATAAGCTTCAGTTTCTACTTAAATGTCATTAGAAGTTAATCACTTTTTCCTCATTGTATGTGTGGCCCCCATATCTTCATGTTTGAACACCTGGCCTGGAGTTTGTGGTATTGATTCTGAAGGCTGCAAAACGATTAAAATGTAGAACCTTTTTGAAGGAAGATAGTGATTGAGGATGAGCCCTGAGGTTTTTAACACCCAGTTCTACTTCTTAGCCCTCCTCAGGTTCCTGATTATAAATGTTAACATGTGGTACAAACTTGTGCCCTTCCTGACATACTGGACTGCATCCAAAAGAGGAATGAACAAAAATGAAATGCTTTATCCTCAAGTTGCTCTTGCTCAGTCTTTTGCCAAAACAGCAAGAAATTTAGGTGATCTTTTGAAGGTAACCAAAGCTGCTATATGTGCATTAGGGCACTAGTCAGAGTCCATAAGGCAGCACTTCATATCACTCTTCCCCACCTTCCAGCTCTTACACCTTTTCCAAATCATCGTCAATGACATGTCCTAAGCTTTGTTGTGTTGGGGAAGATATTGGTGTTCTGTTTAAGGCAATACTCAGTCTAATACTCAAAGCTCTTTGACCAGCTATTCATTTCATTGTTGTCTGCTACCCACTGCAGAAAAGAAACTTCTCTGACATAAAGGTTTACAGAAGGCCAGCTTTATGAATATAAACAAAAATATTTTAAAGAGACTTTGGCAACACAAGCACTTAGCAAACTAACAGTTCCATGCTCTGTACTTGGCCTCATGCCTTGTTGACAGACTAGTTTTGTTTCATATACACATACAAGTAAAAAAATAAAGGTTCAGTGATAAATAGATAACACAGACTATAAATAGGGTTGAAATATTAAGTTGAAAAATAAAGTTATTGTTCAGAGGATACAGGTCATATTTAGAGCAAGGGTGTGGGGCAGTGAACAGTAAAGGGAAGGCTGGTCTTTGGTTTTTCAAACTGTTTATTGTTATGGTGGAAAGTGGATGCATAATACCATATCTCACTTCTCAGGGTGGGTCTGAGATTAAATACTTTTTGCAGGGAGAAATGTCTGGGAATGGAATCTTATTGGCAATGCCCTCTGTGCCTCTAGGTACCTCATTAGCATGGAGATTTCTGACTTGAGTCTATGTGACCAAAAGTCAAGTTCCTTTTTCTCTTCTCTTCTGTTCTCTTCTGTTCTCTTCTGTTCTCTTCTCTTCTGTTCTCTTCTCTTCTCTTCTTTTCTCCTTTTCCTTCCTTCCTTCCTTCCTTCCTTCCTTCCTTCCTTCTTTCTTTCTTTCTTTCTTTCTTTCTTTCTTTCTTTCTTTCTCTCTTTCTTTCTTTCTTTTTTTAATAAGGACAACATTTAATTGGAACTGGCTTATAGGTTCAGAGGATCAGTCTATTATCATCAAGGCAGGAACATGGCAGCAACCAGGCAAGGCACGCATGGTTCAGGTGGAGCTGAGAGTTCTACACATCTTCATCTGAATGTTATGTTAAGGATGCCTCATCTGCATGTGGAAGGGTTTGAGGAATTGCCCTGATGTGAGGGGGTGGGCTACAACAACATTACAGGGCGTTGTGCCAGGAGTAGGCAAAGCTCCTACCATCCCTTTAGAGGCTCCAGGGCTTCAAGCCTTTTAGCTCAACCGAGGACCAGGCTTCCTCTCATGGTTCACTGCCCCCCACAAGGGGACTAAATACAAGGATGTTTTTGGTAATTAAGGGGGTAGGGGTGATGATGTATATTTTGGCAAAGAGATAATGGACAAACCACATAGAGGAGGTATAGTAAATATGGGTTTGGATGTATAAAGAGAGGAGAAAGCTAAAGAGCATACTGGTTTTGAGTTTTTGGAAACTAGAAGAAAGCTTGTGTTGTTCTATAGATAGATAGTAATAGGTGAAGGGTAATAGGTGACTTTTCTTTGTAGGATGTGTCAAGAGGAATTTCTTGACCATCATTGAACAAGTTATGGGGAAATTTCTGGAATTATTAATGTACATATTATGAACATGTGGGTGAAATTTAGAGTTGTAGGAATAGATATGAATTCAAGAAAGAAAGTCAGGTGGAGAAGGTATCATCATGGTAAATTCTATACATTAAAATTAGAAAACTTCATGTTTTCTTCACTTTCTCCTTCACCATAATTTCCCAAGAGATATGACAAATAAACAGTATTTTATATTATAAATCCTCTGTGACTCATCTACTATCTTACTTTACAATATGTATTTTGTCATGTACTGACAGTAGTAGTGTGCTTATAGTTGCTGTCTTAATATCAATTCTGGAGTACTGGGATAAGAACTCAAATTGAACATATCCAGAGTCTAATTCTGATCTATCTTCAACATGACTTTCTCAGTATTACTGAAACACTTCTCTATGCTGCATGTCTCAGTTAACATGGTGATAGTATCCCTGTCATGTCAGCCATGAGTACTGATCTTCCTTCATTATTGATTCAACATCCTAACTGTGAACACTCAGACTAATGATTATTGTTTCCAGATCTGCAGCCACAATGTGTTTTAAACTCATCTTTTGCAATTCTCCTAATGGATATCACTCCACGTCAATGTTACCTTACCCTTGACAACATAATTCAGTAAATTTATTATTCAGAATCTTTGTATTATATGAAACATTTTGAGGAGAGCTGTTTTCCCCACTTCATTGCATGAATCTTGCCCTAATTTAATTCAGGTCTCTCTTCAAATAAACTTTAGAAAGGATGTATATAATTACTGTGGTACTTCATTGCTCATGCTAATAACTTTTTTAACCTGATTGTCTTTATTTTACGACAATTACTAATATTTTATTATTCATCTATTTATATTTTCCTTTGTTCATTATTTACCTCTGTTATTGGTATTTAAATCATACAATAACAATTCCTATTTCTTTATCTGAGGAACTTAAATATGGTGATGAATCAATGAATAAATGGTGGGGGGGTCTATAAAAGATTTAGCAATGCAAGTGTTTCATATTTTACTCAATGCTGCCTCAAACAGAACTATTGGAATAAATGAAGAGAAAATATTTAAAGAGAGAGAAAAATGAAACCTAAAGCATTATCTGATTACTTTCACTAAGGATTTCACATATTTGCCTGTGAAAAGCCTGCATTCTCTATCTGAGCAATCATGTTTCAGCTCTTGCCATTATGTGTGCCGTAAGAATCTTTGCAAAGTGCAACCAGACTGCCTTCTTCTCGAAGGTTTTCTTTTCTCTTGCTGAATGTAGGACTTTTATATTTAGAAGCACAAACTCGTTCCTAATTATATACAACCTACTGTTCTAAATTCTGCATTCCACTTAGCAGTTTAGTGCTGTGCGCTTTTTCTTGGTACCAATTTTGGTGTCAGAAATTTGACATTTAGATTGCTTGTGAAAACCAATGGCAAAGTGGAATTCATACTGAATAAAGCTTGCTTTTGCTTTCATGGCTTCTTTTTAATTGTTTTTTTATTTATCTACAATGATCTATCTGCAGTGTCATGGTGCCAATTAAAATACTCATCTGGATTTATAAATTCAGAGGAAATGTTTATAATCCTCAGTAGGATAATTTTGCTAATTATTTTCCTCCAAACAAGGAGGGTTATAATGCAATTTGCTTAGTGCATTAAACATCTGTAAATGACTCTTTTTTTTTTTTTTTTAAAGATCTAGGTTTGTATAGGGGTAAAGTAAGAGGAACATCAGAATACTAAGTAATTTTGATATCAGCTAGTTGTCATGCCTCTGAAATTTAAATGATATGATTTCTCTTGTGGAACTGCAGTACTTTCATTTTTGTGATGTGTTAGTTTGAGAGTTCTCTCTCTCTCTCTCTCTCTCTCTCTCTCATTCTCTCTGTTTTTGTAGCTCATTCTTTGTGCATGTATTATTTATTGGTGTATATCCTATCCTAAACATGGAATCGTGTTCACTACTATGTGTAACTATTTATAATAAAATGCAACTTTACAATTAAATGTTAATTTAAAAATGACAAGAAAATGAAATCCACCCTGTTTATCTTAATGCATTAACTGTTTACTAATAAAAAATGAATTTGACTATTTTAAATGTGTCATATAATGTCTCTGGTAAAATTTTCTAATAGAATAAAAACAATAGTCTTATTTAAAATCTCCCCAGGAAGTAGTCTAGTGTTAGTCATACTAGAAGGTAGTTTTAAAAAGGTCAAACTCATTAAATGATCTCTATGTGAATATTTTTACCTATAAAATAAGAGTGAAATTATACTGTTTATAGTTTATCCTTGAAGTATTTTTCCCTTTCATTGTAAAATAAAAAGAGTTGGTTGTATTCCCAAATGTTAGCTAAATTCTAAAAACTCTCTTACAGCTTTTGGTTGTTTGACATTATCTTTCACTATATGTAACAAAGAGAAAATGAGAATTGTCCTTGACATTTCAACATTAGAGATGAAAAATACTGTACACCAGAACATTTTGTGCTAGAGATTTGTGAAATTTATCATACAAAAGGTGTTTGAATCCTATTTATATTAGTCTTATTTTCCATGAACTTTCACATTCTCTAACCTAAAACTTTCTGTTTTTCAAAAGCTGTAAGGCAATCTTGGAGGCAACTAATGCCAGCTTATTTTTGATTTAAGCATGCTACATATTATGTTTTGCTTGCAGTTCCAATACAAGATTTAAAATTTTTTCTTTCAGAAAAGACACAATAACCTGATTTGTTTTTTAATAATTTTATTGCTTTGCACATAGTTATCATATTATCTCCAGCTATCTCTGTTAATGCCTTTCTATGCCTTTGCATTGAAAGGTAAACAACTTAGCTATAGAAATTCTACTAATTTTTATGCTATAAGGAAATTTAAAATATACATGTAACATAATGAATGAGGGAGGGAGGGGGGAGGCTGCATGAGAGAAGGGAGGGATAGGAGAGTGGGAGAAGGGGAACATAATCAGGTATTGGGGGGAAGAATAGGAGTGAATCCTCTGGGCCAGCAAAAAACAAACAAAAAATATGGAGTGTGCTTTTAATTTTGGGTGTCAAAATATAATTACCATGTGAAGCATTTTATAACATTGAGCATTTAGTTCTTTAAAGCATAGCAAGGAAGAATTAAGAAAACAGAAATATGAAAAAAATCATTGCAAAATTTGTGTTTATTATTGGACTTGGTTTATATTATCTAATGATGAATTATAACTTACCTATAATATTTGTGCTTTTTGCTGTTTTTGTTTATTTTTGGACTATTTCTCAGATTCTCTTTCTTCTTGAGTAAATTTTATCCAATTTAAGGTGCTGATGCCTACTGTTAATATAAACAAAAAGGTAGAAAAGGAAAGATGAATCGCTGTCCAATCAAGATACCAATATTATATGCAAGTGTGTATCAAAGCTCTCCTGATGAGTGGCTATGCTACAGAGAAAAATATCCATTGCTAACAATATCAATATTGAACCTCATGTGTGTGTTGGATGTATAGACATTTTTTAAAATAGAGGATGAGTAGATATTTCTTCATGAGAGGAGAGCAAAGTAATACTGCATGACAAATAAATCATCCTGAAAAAAATTGATAAAATTAAGCCCATGGAAGTAAGACCATAAGACTCTAACAACATATAGAATTACTTCAAAAATCACAATTGTATGTTTGAATAGAACAGAGAAATGGAGTCTATATGTCAAAGAGGGCAAAAATTAAAGAGTCAATAGATTATATGGAGACTATTCAGGTTATAGAAATTAAAAAATGTCGGGCTGGAGAGATGGCTCAGCCGTTAAAGGCTAGGCTCACAACCAAAAATATAAGAAATTAAAAAATGTCAAATACATTGTTATTTTAATCTATTTAAAGCCTGTATGCATGAAAAAAATCTCTAATAATTTAAAATAGCAGAGCTATTTTATTACTATGTATCTCACTTTTAGATTAAAAAAAAACAAAACTCATAAAGTAGGATGTTTTTGATGCTTGAATGCAACAACCAATGCTTCATACAATTGTTTTCACACTATGTAATCTGATTGTACTTACAAATATATTTTCTCACTCATAAATTTTATGGAAAGAAAATATTCACAATGGTTATTTTCACTAAGATATTTAGATAATAAAGCAAGTCATTATTTTGTCTCTTATATGGAAAAAATCAAACAAAAGGAGGTACAAAATTGAAATGAAGTGACTTGTGACAGAATATCACTTTGAAAAATGAGCTCTAGTCCCTTAGTCTTAATAGATTCTTTGCATGGTATGATATGGCAATGCATTTTCTAGACAGATACCAGGTACCAAAGTTAAAACAGGATCAGATAAATGATCTAAACAGTCCCATATCCCCTAAAGAAATAGAAATAGTCATTAATAGTCTACCAACCAAAAA
>NW_022196915.1:74459828-74466260 GCF_008632895.1 Mastomys coucha
ATGGGTTTAGTGCAGAGTTTTATCAAACCTTCAAAGAAGACCTTATACCAATACTCCTCAAACTATTCTACCAAATAGAAACAGAAGGCACTCTACCCAATTCGTTCTATGAAGCCACAATTACTCTGATACCTAAACCACACAAAGGTCCAACAAAGAAAGAGAACTTCAGTCCAATTTCCCTTATGAATATCGATGCAAAAATACTCAATAAAATTCTCACAAACCAAACCCAAGAACACATCAAAATGATCATCCATCATGATCAAGTAGGCTTCATCCCAGGGATGCGGGGATGGTTCGATATATGAAAATCATCAACATTATCCACTACATAAAAAAAAAAAAAAAAAAAAAAAAAAAAAAAAAACCTTCAAAGAAATAGCATCAGAGGAATGATATTTCAAAGAAGGCAACACACCAGGCAGGCCAAAGAAGAGCAAATAAAATGTGAGAACTCTGACATATTTCTTTCAGTCTTTATAAATTAGATATCATAAAATACATAGGGACATAGAAAAGTAGGAAGAAGAATAAAGGTTAATGGCTTTATTGATGTAGGAGAGTTGGTAGATTTTGTTTATTCTCTGCAGTGACAATTTGAACTACACAATTTGTGTATATTCAGAAAGATGTACCATGCGTTAAAAGAACAAGCAAAGTAATATTCACTGAAGGGTCCTCATAATTGTTTTGAGGATTCAACTTAAGATCCTAATGCTGATGACATCACATTCCTTACTGAAAGACAAAAGAAATGCTGGAAAAGGAAGTAGAGACTGCCTCCTGAGAGATGGTTCTATTCAAACAAATAGTCCGGAGAAAAAAACATCAATAGTCTTGCTCAGAAGTAGTCTCTGATTATTCCAAAACAACCTTTTAGGCAACATCTGCTCAGTGATTAAGAAGGGAGTTTTAGCCTGATACCATGCACTTGGTCATTGTCTTACGGCTGGGGTGGTTTAGAATAAATATTTTATGAGTTTATAGGATGATTTACTAAATGGAAATGCTGCTAAACTGCCTCCTAAATACAGCTATAGAGATACTACTCTCAACCTTGATCACACAATTTTTCCAATGGAAAGATACTACTGCATAAACTCTTTGTTGCCTAGAATCGAAAAAATTAGGGACTAATAAGTCGCCATTTCTAAATGGGACATATTTACCACCTCTCCAAGGCTTATGAAACATCATAGGTGAAGAGGTAGCAAAAATGTAAGTCCTAAATTCCTGGAAGAAGAGTGACGAGATAATTTTTTTTCTGGGCTGTTGTAGCCATAAAATCACAGAACCTGAGTCTGTCAACACCGGGACTACATAAAATTAAGGACACCCATCATGAATGAAGGTGAGGGTTCGAGGCCATGCTGCTTCCTGGGTAATGCTGTTCGCGGAGGACTGTGACAGAAAGGAGCAATAAGTGTAACCAGTGGTGTAGCCATCACTTAACTGCTGATGTTTGAGTGGATAGATCTATCCCCATATGCAAAAATAGAGCGTTTTCTAAATTCAGAGACCAAAATGGGATTTGTTGAGATTTTCTTTGCCAGTGCAATTCATATGAATCTTTTTACTTTAGCCTCAGACAGACTCTTCACACCACATTCTTCACCAAAATATCACAAGAATAATCTCTAGGCAATATACTAAAATTCTTCTTCTCTAAAATTTCTTGAACCACTCCCTAGAGTTCCAATCACCCTCATCACCAATATCATCCATATTTCTACTAGTATGGCACATTAAGCCCTACTTAAACCATCCACTGCTTTCCAAATCCAAAGTCCAAAATTCTGCATTACTCCAAACAAAAATATCGTCAGGCCTCTCACTGCCTGGCTCTAGTCCCTGCTAGCAACATCAGTCTAAGTTTGGGTTACGTTACTCGAAAGAGACACCATGACCCAGGCTACTTTTATAATGGCAAACACTTCATTGGTCCTGGCTTGCAGTTTCAGAGGTTAAGCCCATTATCATGTCGGGATGGAGAGGCAGACATGGGGCTGCTGGAGGAGCAGAGAGAGGTTCTACATCCTCATTTGAAGGCAGCCAAGAAAAGACTGACTTCCACAGGCAGTTAAAAAGAGAACCTTGCTTTTGCCCCGGGTGGAGCTTGAGTACTAGAACCTCAAAGCCCACCCCAACAGTGACTTACTTCCTCCAACCAGGCCACAACTCAAATAGTGTCACTTCCCATGGACCAAGCATATCCAAAACTTTACTGCACATGGGTAGGGGTTTTTGAAGTGTGTGTACATTACTGTCTGGGGAAGAGGTATTGGAATTGCTTCATTTTCATAAAGAAGAATGCCAGGGGCTTGCTTACAGGGTGAGAGGTTAAATCTGTAATTTGGACATGTGGCTGCTGACTACATCAAGGGAGGTGAAGGCAGAGGTCCCAAGGATATGTGTGTGGTGGCGTGCAGACCCAGAGAGGTGTGTGATCCTTCCTCCTGGTGCTCTCAAGATGAGGATTTTGGAATTCGAACAAGTCTCTACCTCGTTTTTGTTCCAGGCCTCCTCCCTGTGTCACATGGCTCCACAGTGAAAACACATACTGAAAACAAAAGCCTTGTTGGATACAGAAAACAAATATGACCAGACAAGTAAGACAAAAAAAAAAAAAATACCACTGAGTTCTTTTTATTTATGTATGTATTTTTTGCCACTGCTGGTCCTGCCTTAAAGTGTATTCCTAACCTTTGAGAGACTTGAGGTCCAGGAAATTCAGAGCCTTGGCAGGGGTAGTGGGCGTGGGAGTGTGGGGACATCCTCTTGTAGACTGGGGTGGGGTGGGAGGGAGGAGGAATGGGATGGAGAACTGTCAGAGGTGGACCTGGAGGGTGATAACAACTGGACTGTAAAAAAGGATTAAAGATAATAATAATTAAAAATAAATAAAAATAAATAGTACTGTGTATTCCCAGTGAGACTCAATGAAAAAAATAAAAACAAAAAGAAAAACAAAAAAGCCTATGTTTACATTTGCAAGTGGTAATTAAGTGGAGACACCTTCTGGGTTAGAGGCATACACTTTTTTTTTTTTTTTACTTCCATTCTCAACACTGGGACCCTATCAGTCCCAAACCTGTGTAGGCCCTGGGAATGCTGCTAGTCTCTGGGGGTTCATATGTGCATGGGTCCTGCTTTTCTTAAAAAGGCTGCATTTCCTTCTTTGTGTTTTCCATCTTCTCTGGTGCTTACAGTCTTTCCACCTCACCTCTTCCCTGAGCAATGAGGGAAAGGAATTGATGGAGATGTTCCATTTAGGAATGAGTGTTCCAAGGCCTCTTACTCTCTGCATCTGTGGAGGTCCATCTGCTGATCTCTGCCAATTATTGCTATTTACTGTTGGAGGAAGACTCTCCAATGATGGCTGACAAAGAAATTGATCTATGAGTACAGCAGAATATCTATATTCTATTGTTTTTGAGAAACTGCCCCACTATTTCCATAGTGGTTGTAAAAGTTTGCACATCTACCAGGAATGGATGAGCATTCCCCCTATTCCCCATCTTCACCAGGCTGAGCTGTCATTTGTTTTATTGGCCAATCTGATTGGTATAAGATGAAATCTCATCTAGATGAGTTTTGCAATTCCTTGATGATTAAACATGTTGAACATTTTTTAAAGTTCTCATCCATTTGTATTTTCTTTTTTGAAAATAACTATATGTATCTGTACCCATTTTTAAATGAAGTTATTTGTTTTCTTTATGTCCAGCTTAGTGCAGAATGACAAGTATGAATGTGTTTTATTCATCTATCACCGTGTTTGATCATGCTGCCTTTTATCTAGTCTATATTTCTTCTGGCTTCTTTTTCTCAAGAAATTAAATGTCCTTAAGTATTTTTATCGGGGTCTTCAATTTTATTTCATTGATTAACATATCTATTTTCATGCCAATATCCTACAACTTTTATTACTCTGGATCTATAGTATAATTTTAAGTTGGGTTTAATAATGGATCAAGCAGTTTGATTATTATTCATGATTATTTTAGTTATGTTGGGTTTTTGTGTTTCCACATGAAGTTAAAATTGTCATTTCAAGGTAGGGGGAGAATTTTTTTCAGGCCGGAATGATTCTGTAAAACAGAATTTGCTGGAATGGTAATATTTGCTCTGTATTTTTTTAACTGATCCTTGAGCATGGGACAATCTTTACATCTTTTGATAGCTTCTTCAGTCTCCTTCTTTAGTGTGTTAAAGTTATATCATGCAAGTCTTTCAGTTGCTTGGTGAGAGGTAGCCCCAAGTTATTTTGCATTTTAAAATGATTGTGGAGAATGTTTTGTTTTGTTTTGTTTTGTTTTTTGTAAGCCATTTTCATTTGTATATCGGAAGACTCAGGAGATTTTTGTGAGTTAATTTTGTATCCAGCTACTTTGCTGAAAGTGTTTATCAGATGCAGAACTTTCCTGGTGGAAATTTTAGGGTCACTTATATATACTTTTTTATCCCCTGCCAATAAAGGCTCTTTTTCCTTCCTTTGTATTTGTATTTATGTGACCTGTTTCAGTTGTCTTATTACTTTAGCTAGGACTTCAAGTACTATATTGAATAGGTATGGAGGAATAGACAACCTTGTTCTTTATTTTAATGGGAGTGTTTATATTTTCTCTCTGTTTAGGTTGAATTTGGCTATCGGCTTGATTTAAATCACTGTTATGTTGAATTCTATCTCCTTTATCACTAGTTTCTTCATAATTTTTATAAAACTTGGATTTTGCCTAATGCCTTTTCTTTATGTACTGAGAAAATCATTGGGATTTGTCTTTCTTTTTTTGAACTAATTCTTAAAATTATTATTTTATTTATTTACATCCCAAGTGTTTCCTTCCTCACAGTTCCCCATCCCAGAGCTCTTCACCTCTTCCCCCATCCCCTTTGCCTCTTAGGGCCTATTGCCCTCTCCTTGTATAACCCTTCCCTGGGGCATGGAGTCTCTATAGAATTAGGTGCATCCTCTTCCACTGAGGCCAGAAAGGGCAGTCATCTGCTACACATGAGCAGGAACCTCTAACCAACCTGTGTATGCTCTTTGGTTGGTGCCTTAGTCTCTAAGAGCTCCAAGGGATCTGGGTTAGTTGACATTCTTGTTCTTGCTAGGGGGTTGTCATTCATTTTGGCACCTTCCTCTAACTCTTTCATAGTTCAACGGTTGGCTATAAGTATCTGCATCTGTGTCAGTCAGCTGCTGGTAGAGTCTCTCAGAAAACAGCCAGGCTAGCATCCTATCTGCAAGCACAATATAGCATCAATAATAGTGTCAGGATTTGGTATGATTCAGCTATTAAAAATGAGAACATCATCAATTTTGCAGGTAAGTGAATGAAACTATAAAATAGTCCGAGTGAGATAACCCAGACCCAAAAAGATTTTGTTTTTCAATCTGTTAATATAGTATACTGTATTTATTGATTTACGTATGTTGAACTATCCTTGCATCTCCAAAATGAAACTGACTGGATCACGGTGGATGACAGTTTTGATGTGCTCCTGTTTTTGGTTGTGAATACTTTATTGAGCATTTGTGCATCTGTGTTCATGAATTGTTCTTTAATTCTCTTTCTTTGTTGGATATTTATGTCGTGTAGGTAAAGGGTATACTGTGGTCTTATAGAACAAGTTAAGCGATAACATTTCTTTTTCCATTTTGTGGAATAATTTGAGGAATACTGTCATTTATTCCCTTAGAAACTCTTGTATAATCTATGGGCTTCCTTTTGCTGAGTAGACATTTAATTACTACTGATATTTCACCAGGGGTTTTAGCTTTATTTAAATTGCTTATCCCATTTTGTTTTAACAGTGTGAAGTTGTATTCAGCAAGAAAATTATCTATTTCTTTTAGATTTTTTGCAATTTGTAGAGTATAGGTCTTTAAAAGATGTCATTATACTTTTTTATTAGATATTTTCTTTATTTACATTTCAAATATTCTCCACTTTCCTGGTTTCTTCTCTGAAAAAAAAAACTTATTTCCTCCCTCTTCCCCCCTACTCACCAATCCACCCTCTCTTGCTTCCTGGCCCTGGCATTCTCCTACACTGGGGCATAGAGCCTTCACAGAACCAAGGGCCTCTCCTCCTATTGATGATCTACTAGGCCATCCTCTGCTACATATGCAGCTGGGGCTCTGAGTTCCACTATGTGTACTCTTTGGTTGGTGGTTTAGTTCTTGGGAGCTCTGGGGTTAATGTTAGATCATATTGTAAAGAACCCAGATGTCCCTCAACAGAGGAGTGGATACAGAAAATGTAGTACATTTACACAATGGAGTACTACTCAGCTATTAAAAACAATGAATTTATGAAATTCCTAGGGAAATGAATGGATCTGTAGGATATCATCCTGAGTGAGATAACCCAATCACACAAGAACACAAATGGGATGCACTCACTGATAAGTGGATATTAGCCC
>NW_022196915.1:74466270-74478525 GCF_008632895.1 Mastomys coucha
AAAAAAAACTCAAGAAGAAGGAAGACCAAAGTGTGGATACTTCTTAGAAGAGGGATCAAAATATCCATGGAAGGAGTTGCAGAGACAAAATGTGGAGCAGAGACTAAAGGAAGGACAATTCAGAGACTACTCCACCTGGGGATCCATCCCATATACAGTCACCAAACCCAGACTCTCTTGTGGATGCCAGCAAGTGCTGGCTGACAGGAGGTTGATATAGCTGCCTCCTGAGAGGTTCTGCCAGTGTCATTATACTTCTTAATTTCCTCAGTATCTATGTGTATCCCTCTCTTTATATCTAATTCTCTTAATTTTGATTTTCTTTTGCTTGCCTTTTAGTTATTTTAAATAAGAATATTTCAATCATGTTAATTTTTTTCCCACAAATACTCTTTACTTCATCAATTATTTATACTAGATATTGTTTGTTTGTTATTATTTTATTGATTTCAGCCTTAGATTGATTAGTCCTTGTCATCTTTGCCTTTGGGACATTAATTTTTTTTTTGGATTTGTCTATTAGATATTTTCTTTATTTATACGGGCATTAATTCTTATTTTCAATTTAGAGCTCTCAAGTGTGCTTTTAAATTACTGACATGAGATAGTATGTATGTAGGCATTTAGATCTTTGAATTTGCCTCTCAGAACTACATTCATTTAGTCCCACAGGACTAAATGTGTTTTCATTTTCATTCAATTCTAAAAAGTATTTCTTTGTAATTTCTTAATATCTTTGTTGATTCATTTTTCATCTAGTAAGGAGTTTTTCAGTCTCCATGAGATAGATAAGCTTTCCATTTTTGTTTCTTTGTTTTCTGATTTTCTTTATATACAGTTTAAGTAATATGGTCAGATAGGATGTGAGGTGTTATTTTAATTTTCTTGTATCTAATGAGACTTGTTTTGTGTCCGAATATGTAGTCTATTTTGGAGAATGTTTAATAATATGCTAAGAGAAGGTATATTCTTTTCTGTTTTGGTGAAATATTCTGCAAATATATGTCAGGTTCTGTAGGTTTATGCTATAATTTAGGGAGAGCATTTCTATCTTTTTGTCTGTATGGTAGCAGGGGATATTGAAGTACCTATCAATCGTGGCAGTTAATATATGAGTTTAGTAGTATTTAGTAGTACTAAATTATGATTTAGTAGTAGTATTTCTTTTATCACATCAAGTGCCCTTGTATTTGGTGCACAGATATTTAGGATTTCAATATCCTGTTGGATTTTTATTTTGATGAGTATATAATGTAATATTTATATCTTTGGATTAGTTCTGGTTTAATTTCTATTTTGTCACACATTAAAATGGCTACACCATCTTGTTTTGTAGGTCTATTTGCTTGAAATATTTTTCCATCCTTTTACTTTGAGATTATGTCTATTCTCAATGTTAACAAGTGTTTCTTGAATAAACCAATTTTATTGGTAGATCCCACAATTATATCAATGTCTTAGTGTGTATCTTTGTTATTGGGAATTGCGACTATTCAGATTGAGAGTTATCAATGAGCAGTTTGTTGATTGAAGTTATTTTGTTGCTATTGTGCTATTCCCCCATCTTTGATTTGCTGGCCTGATATTATTTATTCTTTATATTTTCTTGGGTGTGGTTAAGCTCTTCTTGGTGGACTTTACTGCTAGTGCCTATTGTGGAGCTGGATTTTTCTATAGATATTGCTTAAATTTTGTTTTTACTATTGAAAATCTTTCCTTCTCAAGCTGTTGTCATTATCTCAGCTGACATCTGTGGTCTCTTGGAATTTTCCAAACACTATCAAAGCCTTCTGAATTTTAGATTCCCATTGAAACATCAGGTGTTCTAATCAATCTGTCTTTATATGTTACTTGGCCTTTTTCCCTTGCAGCTTTTAATATGCTTTCTTTGTTTTGTACACATCGTGTTTTGATTACTAAGTGCCATGGGAAATTTCTTTTGTCCTTTTAATTTGGTGTTTTTATAATACCTGTACTTTTATAGTTATTTCTCCTTTACATAAGGGAAATTTTCTTTTATGATTTCACTGAAAATATTTTCTATGTCTCCAACCTGGACTTCCCCTCCTATATGCACACTATTCATAAAATTTGTGTTTTTATAGTGCCACATATTTTCTGAAACTTTGTTCCTTAATATATATATTTTATATGTATAATACATATAACATATAATGCATATATAAATATATTTATATACTTAAATTTATTTAAATATACACACATATTTATTATATTTTTCATAATAGCTATTTTACAGTCCATGTCTTCTGCTTCTGTTTTATTGCATTTGTCAGGGCCTACTGTATTAGGGTTTCAGGGCTCTAGTGAAGACATAATGTCCTGGCTGTTACTAATAGTTTTTTATTTATATATTCACTTTACAACCTATTATCAGACTTTCCTCTCCTCCTAGTACCCCCTGATGTATGTCCTACCCCAATTTCCTAAGAAAGGAGAAGTCAGTCTTTGAATGTCAGCCTCAGTACATATTCCCATCCCACCTCCACCTCCCAGTCTCTCCATCCCTCACATACTACTCTGTACATCAAGTTGTTGTGGGACTAGGGCATCCTCTCCCACTGAGGCCAGAGAAGGTTGTCTATGAAGGGGCGTGAGATCCATAGGCAATCAAGTAGGCAACAGACTAAGGGACAGCCCCTGATCCAGTTATTTGGGATCTAGCTATCCACATGAAGACTAAGTTGCTTGTCTTCTACATATGTTCATGGGGCCTAGGTCCATCCCCTGCTCCCTCTTTGGTTGATGATTTGGTTAGTTGACTCTGTTGTTCTTCCTGTAGAGTCCATGTCCTCTTCAGGTTCATCAGTCTTTCTCCCAACTCTTCTGTAAGATTCTCTGGGCTCCATTTACTGTTTGGTTGTGTGCCTCTGTATCTCTTTCCATGGGTGGTTTGTTGTATCCTCTTTAAGGACAGTTATGATAGACTCCTGTTTGTAAGGATAACAAAGTGTCAATCATACAGAGTATCAATACTAGTGTTTGGGCTTGGTTCTTGCTCATGGGATGGGTCTCAACTTGGGGCAGTTGTTGGTTGGCCCTTTCCTCGGACCCTGCTCTATCTTTGTCCCTGTACATTTTGTAGGCAGTGCGCATTTTGGGTCTAAGGCTTTGTAGATGAGTTGCTTTGTAGATGGGTTGCTGTTCTTATCCTTTCACTGGGAGTCCTGCTTGATTATAGGAAGTAGCCACTTTAGGATCCAAATCATGTTGACATCTGTGTTTAGGATGATTGTCATTAGCACGTTGGTCTTGTCTTTGTTAAGTGGATTTTCTGGCTTTGATTTCTTTTTCCTTCTCTGGTTTTTAAGAGCTTTTAGTGGCTTAGATTTTTCTAGTTCAGAGTGCTTCTGAGTCCCTGCCAGGTGTGACTATGGGGGATTCTGGGTAAAACTAAATGTTTCAAGCTGATATGCATTAATGGGAGTGGACTAGAGGGTGTTGAGAAGGTCCACATAATGTAGGAAAGCTGGATCTGCCATGATGATCTGTGTCTCTACCTGGGATTTTCAGTGTACTTTCTGACAAACAGTAACTCAGGTATTGGTAAATGAGACAAAATAATTATAGTAGAAAGAAAGAATATCTGTTTCCAGGGTACAGTACACACCTTCCAGTGCAGTGACCCTTTCACACAGTTCCTCATTTTGTGGTGACTCACTGCCATAAAATTATTCTATTGTTATTTCATTACTGTAATTATGCTACTGTTGTGAATCATAATGTAAATATCTGATAGGTTGATATGCAACTCCGGTATCATAAGTTAAGATCCATAGATCGACAACCTCTTGTTCAGACCCTTTGGAATGGCAACAGAGAAGAAGAGAGTGCAGTAAATGGTCTGCTACCAAGTGGGAAGCCAGCCTGAGGAATTAGAATTAGAGCATGGGGAGGAGATGAAAATCATATACCTGTTTCCCTGGCTGGTACGGCCAGCAGGTTTCCCGGGAGAGAGAGCCTTGGGTGTTGGCAGGATTGTTTTCAAATACTTTAAGCTTTGTAGTCCATCAATTACTTATCATCTACTTTGAATATTTACCTTGAAAATTTTGCATGTTTAGTCTCAGTTTATTCTCACTGTCATACTGATGTTTCTTTTAGACTGAAATAACAAATGCAATAAGCACCAACAATTTACATATATAAAGAAGAAAATTGTGAAACTATTTATACATGATATTTCATTAATAAGGTAGGAAATTTATACAGTAACTAATAATATTTTCTGTAATGGCCATAAATGCAATACAACAGTCTGTGGTCACATTTTCTATCAAACATATTGTCTCAATGCTAATAACTGTTTACATTTTCAGTTAGCATGCCTCATGTCCAAATAGGACAGACTTAAATTTGATTAAACTTAGATCTTTAATTCTTATACCATTTTATTGGACCAAGTTTAGTTTAGGCTATGGCTGAGCAAGTTTACTCAGTCTCTAAGGATTAATATTGTGTATGTTTAGAAAATAGAAATAAGAAATTAGAAATAGTTTTACATTACATAATTCTTGACCCTAGTTCTGCTCTTCTCTCCCCTTCGCCGCATAGCCCCCTTCACTCTTGCAATTTACCCTCAAAATAAAACACACACACTCACACAAAGAAAAGCATAGAAAGAAAATCTCATTGTGGAACCTGTAGTATGTCACAGTGTGTCCCACAGTATATCTCTCTTTCCCACACATTTTCATTTGCAAATACACAATGCAATGATTCGTTGATCTAGTTCGAGGTCTCTGGCTTCTGTGACCTATTGGATCCTACATAGATTTCTCTTAGTTATCTTGCTGTTGCCCAGTGTTGCCCAGTGACAACAGCTTTACATCAACAGGACTGGCCCTTTCATTAGTCCCAGCCTTTTACAGATGAGACAGATTTTGGCATGGTGTCTTAGTTAGGCTTTTACTACTGTGAACAGACACTGTGACCATGGCAACTCTTAGAACCACAGTATTTAATTGGGTCTGGCTTATAGATTCAGAGGTTCAGTGCATTATCACCAAGGCAGGAGCATGGCAGTTTGATATGGGGCTGGAGGAGTTGAGAGCTCTGAAGGCAGCTAGGACAAGAGTCTTAAAGCCCAAATCCACAGTGACATACCTACTCCAGCAGGGTCACACCTCCTAATAGTGATACTCTTTGGGCCAAGAATATACAAATCATCACAAGTGGGCCAACTCAGGGATCTGGATTTGGGCCTGGGTGGTAGCTGGGTCAGCCCACCTATTGCTCTCCCTTATGCAAACCACCAAGGAGAGCTCTCTAGCACAGCTCCAGCTAGGCCACCCATTATTGCCATATGCATTGGACAGGGTCAGCTCTCTTGTTCTCATGCCCTCAGGCTGGCTCACCAACAGCCATGCCTCCAGAACCAGCTCCACTGTGCTGCCCAGTGAAGATTGGGGAGGGCCACTTTCCCAGTGCTTCAGCCTGTAAGTGGTTGGGACATTTCTCAGCCTCTCACACTCTTGGGGATGTTTGGCCCATTGCTTCACCATCAGGGCTAGTCCACTGTGTTGGCCAGGTGAGGAATGGGGGGGGGGTGTCATTCTCCCTAGTGATACAGCCAATGAGGGGCAAGTTTAGTTCTCCTACTTTTATGTCCTCATGCCCTTGGGCCAGCATTACAGATTACATTAGGTGACAAAAGGGGAAAGAGGAAAAAGAAGGGATGAAGAGCATCACCCTTAATGTACTACACAAATGAGTGGAAGGACCAGCTCTACCCTGTTCTTTCCCTGAGGTGTAACTCACCTGCATTCCCTCCTCTAGGTCCAACTCTACTGTGCATTCCAAGTGAGTTGCAGGGCTCACTCTCTCAAGTTGTGCTAGGGATAACTTTTGGACATGAGAGCTCACCTGCTTTCATGACCTCAGAGCCAGTTCTCCTGAATGCCTCAAGTTGGTAAGGGCAGAGTGAGGAGGGCATCACCCTCAGACCTACCACACCACAGCTTTCAAGTGACTGGGACAGCTCTCTCTGAATTTGCCCTCAGGAATGTGTTACCTGTGCCAGACTCAGCTCTCAAACTCTCAAACCCTCAGGATCTGCTCACTGACACCCTGTCAACAGGGCTAGAGCAATTGTGCTGCCCAAGTGAGGCACATCGCCTGCTGTCCCACTTTATGCCTACTGCCAAAGGTGAACTGTCTCCATCTTTTTGCTACAGGAGAGAGATAGCTAATTCTCTAGTCAGATTCATTTATTTTCAGGTACTGTTAAACATACTAGGACTTAATCATAACTGATGTAGTGGTTATAAAATTGCCATTAAACAAATAGGGAAGAGGCACTAGAAAATAAGTGAGCAAAGATTCCAAAAGAGTCAATGATAATTATTTAAAAACCCATATTGTTATAACTTGTCATTTTGTATTGAAAATAGATTCTTTTCTCATACATTATATTTTGATTACAGTTTTCCACCCTTGACTCCTCCCAACCTTTCCTAAGCTCATCACAACTCCTTCCCTCCCCTCTCCTCCCCTCATGTCAGAATCCATTTACTTTCTGTCTTTCATTTACAAAGCACAAGGCTATAGATGATAATAACAAAACAACAAAATTAAATATAGGATAAAACAAAAACCATCACGTTGAAGGTAGACAATGTAAACCAACAAAAGGGGAAGAGTCCAAGAAAGGGCAGAAGCATCAGAGATCCACTCATTCATGCACTCAGGAGCCCTGTAAAAATAAGAAATGAAAAACTGTAATGTATATGCAGATGACCTGGTGTGGACCACACATTCTGTACTTGTTACTTCAGCCTCTGTGAATTCATTTGACCTTTGATCAGCTGATTCAGATGGACTTGTTCAGGTGTCTTTCATCTCCCCTGGTTCTTACAGCTTCCTCCTCCTCTTCTAAGGGTTTTTCTGAGCTTTAAGAGGAAAGGTTTGATAGAAACCACCATTTATAGCTCATTCTCTCCCTGTTTCTCTCTCCCTCTCTTTACAATGTCTGCATGTGTGTCTTATTATTTGCTCCTACCTGCTGCATGAGGAAGCTTCTGATGATGATTCAATAAGGCACTCATCTACAAGCATAGCAGAATATAATTAGGAATCATTTGAATGCTACTTTATATTTTTAAGACTGCTAGCGTTTGGGTTTACCCTAGGTCAATGAACTATTTAATCTCTGGTTCTTGGTCACTCAAGCAGTATGGGGCATCTTATACGGTGGGCGTTAAATCACCTCCACCAATATTTAGAGATTTCATTAGGATCATCTTCATATATTTTAGGAAGTTTCTCCTGAAGCAAGCTTTCCTACCAGGCATCATATATCCCTCAATTCTAACTGTGTCTCCTCACATTCTCTTTCTTAATCACATCTACCCATTCCCTCCTCACCTGCTTGCCCATTCCTGCCCACCATGTGTCTAGTGTGCCCCTAACATGTATTCTACTTCACCCACCCAAGGAAGGTGTGATCCTACCTAGTACCTTCCTCTCTTTCTTTTTCTTTTTATTTTTTAATTTTTTTTTTAATAAATCTTCAGACACCTCAGAAGAGGGTATCGGATTTTATTACAGGTGGTGTGAGCCACCATATGGTTGCTGGGATTTGAACTCAGGACTTTCTGAACAGCAGTCAGTGCTCCTAACCGCTGAGCCATCTCTCCAGCCTCCTTCCTCTCTTTCTACCCTTTCTGGGTCTAAGGACTGTACCATGTTTATCAGAAACTTAACCACAAAATTTGCATATTTCCAAATCCATATCATATTTATTTTCTGAGTCTTAGTTACCTCACACAGGAAGATTTTTTTTTCCATTTCCATGTCCCTGACAATTTCATCAATTTCATGATGTTATAATTTTTAACAGCTTAGTAATACTCCATTGTGTAAATGTACAACATTTTAAATACATTTTTTTCTGTTGAGGGACACATCTCATTTATTTTATATTTATTTCTTTGATACTATTTTTCCCTTCAATTTCAGGCATGCCCAGTATAATATGATTCAATTATATTATAATTAAAAATATAATATAACAATTCATGTTGACATTTTAAGAAATGATTTATTACTCATAAAGAAGTAAAATTAAGGATTGTAATTTATATTATATAGATACATTTTTATGACTAAAAATTTTTGATTTATTATAATAATTTTTAAGTACAGCAACTGATCAAAACATTATGAAAAGTTTTAGAGAACTTTAAAAATTAGTGTATTTATGTTTATGTGTATGGAATTTTGGCCTACGCATGTGTATGTGAATTAAATGTGTTCCTGAGATATGAGAAGAAGGTATCTGAAACTCTAAACTGAAGTTAAAGATGGACATGAGAAACATTTTGTTGCTGTTGTTGTTTTGGGAAATGTGCCCAAGTCATCTGTTAGAGCAGTAAGTACTCTCTACCACTGCAGAATCTCTCCATCCCTTGGTAAAAGGTATTGAACTACTTAGGGAGTGAGCTTTCAATAATGACATTGTTTTTTTATAGAACAAAATGGCATTTGAAGTGAAGGAGAAATTGTTATATCACTAATCATGTAATAAGTTCCCTTGTTTGGACTAAATTTGAGTGTACTAAAAAATTCAAATGTGGGAAATTTTAAAGTTATTTTTAGCTTTACAGATTGTGTTCTGTTTTCTCTAAGCCACAAATATTTCATTAAAATGACTTCACCTTGAGTATGCATCAGGAAAAAATAATAAAATCTGAGAATTTATCATTTACAAAATGAATATTTAGTATAATACTATCTATGTTTTTAATATTGTCTATAAATACTCAATAATGAAAAAAGTTCCCACTTTTAAAGGACATAAAATTAAACAGTTTTGTAATATCCACCTCATTTGTTTTCTATATGTAGAGCCTTGACTTTTGCTCTACATAAAGTCACATAAATAAAATAGCAATTTATACATGAATATCAATTAGTACTGAAAAGTCTGAGAATTGAAAAAACAGTTTTGACTATACACAAGAAAAATTTCCAGAGGTATTTTAAACTTCTAAAAAATAAAATAAAATTTACCTTCCCAAGTTATTTCTTTAAAATTGTGCATGCCTACATGACAGAAAAATGACCTAGCTTTTTTTTTTTGGTTTATTTTTATTAGATATTTTCTTTATTTACATGTCATATGATTTCTCCTTTCCCAGTTCCCCTCTAACAAACAAACAAACAAACAAACAAACAAACAACAAGTACAAACCCCTGTTGCCTCCCCCCTCCCTGCTTGCTACCCTACCCTCTCCCACTTTCTGGCCCTGGCATTCCCCTACACTAGGGCACAGAACCTTCACAGGGCCAAGGGCCTCTCCTCCCATTGATGATCGACTTTGCAATCCTCTACTATACACATGCTGCGAGAACAATCAGCCCCACCATGTATAGGAGCCTGGGATGGCTATAATCTGAGAGCCTGTACCAGGAGCTGACAGAGATACAACTACTCATAGCCAAGCATTGGACTAATGACAGGGACCTCTGTGGAAGAGTTAGAGGAAATATTGAAGGAACTGAAGGGAATGGCAACCCCATAGGAAGACCAACAGTGTCGACTAAACTGAACCCCTGGGATCTCCCACAGACCTAGCCACCAACTAAGGAGCAGATACTGGCTGGTCCAAGGTCCAGGGCACATATGGAGCAGAGAGCTGCTTTGTCTGGACTCAGTGGGAGAGGATGTGCCTAATCCTGTAGAAACTTCAAGCACCAGGGTTGGGGAATACCAGGGACAGGGGTGGACTCTTTCAGAGAATGTGAGGAAGCTCTCTGTGAGGGGAAACAGGAAAGTAGGGCAGCATTTGGGATATAAATAAGTACAATAATTAATACAAAAATAAAGTGATATATTAGGCTACATAGAAAAGTTTTCCAGAACATTCTATATTTATTGACATAGAATTGGCATGACAGAGAATAAAATACTGTTCGTCCTGTAAAATGATAAATGTACAATTTATAGATTTTTCTATGGGCCTAATAACAATATAACCAGGTTTTTCCACTAAAATTTCTATATCCTCATCTGAATGTCCTTTATCTAATCGTCTTCATTACAATGATGAGCAAATGAGCCCAGATGTTTTCTTGTCATGGTACCACCTGGTGAGATTCTATCCTTCATAGCCCATGCAGCGTTTGCTGCACAATCCCTTTTACCATGATTTTTTCTGTTTTTGTAAGATATCAGCTGTACTCTTTCTTTCTTTCTTTCTTTTTTTTTTTTTTTTTTTTTTTTTTTTTTTTCTTCCCGAGACAGGGTTTCTCTGTGTAGCCCTGGCTGTCCTGGAACTCACTCTGTAGATCAGGCTGCCCTCGAACTCAGAAATCTGCCTGCCTCTGCCTCCCAAGTGCTGGGATTAAAGGCATGCGCCACCACGGCCCGGCTAGCTGTACTCTTTCTTGATGTTCTGTGTGTTCAAGAAAACCTATTCTATAGGTTCACTTTTCCAATTCTAATGCACTAAAGTATTTTCAACAGTTTCATCAAGACAATCCATTTATTTTATTCTTGTTTAAAAAAATGGATTTTCCTTATTTATTAATAGTATTTTTAATATATTTCATGGATGGGTTCTTAATAGACATCCAAAAATAGTATATATTTATGAAGTAAAATATTTTACCTTAAATGTCATATTTTCTAAATAGTATAATTTTAATTGTGCATAATTTAAATGCATAATGTGATAATCAGACACACACACATATGCGCACACACACATGCACACACACATAATGTATGTAATTATTAAATCACGGAGGCTAGAATTTCCATCTATCTAAATGTTTTTAAATTTTTGGATTATCATAATAATTATACATATTTATGATTTTATTATAGTATTTCAATAAAAATATTTGTATTGCTCAAGTCAGTATAATTAATGTTTGTATCTTCCTAATTACTCTATAATTCAAATCTTTGATCTTTCTTATTTTTATGCATAAGTGTGTTATTCAGTTATTTCACTATTATAGAAATGATAGAATTATTCTCTGTTTCTGTATGCATTGTCGGCCTCTCCTTACTGCCATTCCTTCTGCCCTGTGTGGTCCTCTATACTCTATATATTCAGACTGACCTCAGTAACATCTGTGATGCTCAGTCATCAGCTCTGGACTCAGCTGGGACCAGACAAGCTCACATTTCTTGATGAAGCAGCACATTATTAGAAAAAAATAGAATGAAAGTATGAAATAGTATATGTCTGCTATCTGTTCTCAGTTTTCTTTATGAATGTTAAACCAAATTTCAAAGTATCTGAAGGGCAGATTGCAACTGTTATTATTAACTGTTAATTAAATGTTAGATAAACTATACAGATTAATTGATAATCAATTGCCTATAGGCAGATGAACAAAATGTTATGAAATAAGAGAAAAAATGAGTTTAAAAGGGAAAACAATGAGAGAGAGATAATAGATGTAGTGAAGATAATGGTTGCATTATGGGACAACAATTAGGTTTTGGGAAGCAGAAAGTATGAATAGAAGTTCTGAGTGCTCTTGATGTCACAATATTCATAGGAAAACATTAAAAAATGGAGCTAGCAATTGTAGCTGTTTTGCTACTCCATTTTACAATAAGATTGAATCACAAAAGACCTTTTTCTGTTAGTGTATTGTGACTTCCTAGAAGTACTGGTCCATAGTATATATTTTAATTTATTTAATAGATGAATTGAAGCGATCACATTTTCCAGAAATAAATTTAAGTGTATTTAACATACAATGATTGATTTCAAGTATAAGAGGAGGAATAACAAGGCTATTATCCTGAGCTAAAAATTAAAATTACACCAATGAAAATGGGAGCCAGAGGATCATTTCCTGTTAAGATTATCTTAAGTAGAGCCACCCAAGGAAACAAAAATGGAAAAGATACTTAAGAATATGACAATCATCACAATTTACAACTAATCCACATATAATAAAATAGTGTGTGACAAAATTTAAACTATTCATGTTGTTTGATTTTAAAATTTGCAGGCTTTATTTCACTTTCTTTGCATACATATTTTAGAATGCATTTCTGATTATTCGACTTTATTAAGATATAATTTTTATTTCAAACTATATATTTTAATCATATACTTTCTACTCCCTGAAGTCCTCCCTTATTCCCTACCTACTTAACCTTAGTTTCTTAGTTTCTTTCTATATCAAAAAACAAAGCACAGATACAAAAAGAAAACTCTCCAAAAGAAAATACAAAATTAAAAACACTATATATATATATATATA
>NW_022196915.1:74478535-74482263 GCF_008632895.1 Mastomys coucha
ATATATATATATATATATATATATATATATATATATATGAAAATATTTATCATACACATACACCACTACAACCCTCCCCACCTACAAACCACCACAATAATAGCAGCAACAACAACAAAACAAACAAAAATAATGGACTTTATTTTGTGTTGGTTAAAGGGATCATGAGACCTACTTTGGAATGTGTAATTGACATCCCCAGTTTCACTTCATTGTAAAAATTAAAATTCTGAGTTTTCCTCTTTCAGCACATATCATTTGTACATACTGTACTTTTTTGATTAGGGGTAGGGTTTTGTGTCACTTCCTTTATTCATGATGGAATTTTTGTCTAGTTTGATTTTTTCAGTCCTTGTGGATGCCACGTGTCTCTTTAAATTCATATGTACCTCAGCCCTATTGTGTCTGGAACATATTTATGTCTCCTATTACATATAGATCTATGAACCTTGTAGTGAGAGGTGGATCAAGTAAAGATATCCCTTTTAGGGCTGAGAGATCCAAATTCTCTCACTTTCTGTACATTTTAGTGTGATATTTTGGGTTAACTATCACCTATTACAAGAAGAACCTTCTCTGTTGAGCATTGAGTGATGAACTGATTTATGGATTTACCAACACGTCATTAGAAGTTTTAATTTCTGTGTTCACTTAGAAGAATAGTAAAAGTAAGTTTTCCCTTAGAACCATGACCAAATTACTCTCAGATTCTTGGCCTCATTATCATGGTCCACTGTGGGCTCCATCTCACAGAGTAGTACTTATAACCAACTTTAAAGGGGGTTGCTAACCTCCATAACGTTTGTGCCACTATTCCACAAACAGATCCTGCAGGCAGGTTGCTTGTGTAGGTCACACGGGCAATAGATGGACAATGATGGTTACTTTTATCTTCTGATTGGGTGTGTAGTACCTACCAGTACTATGAATTCTTGTCAGTCTGAGTAAGGCTTCTTCTTAGGCACGAAACTCTTGTATTTACTATTAAGTGACATATCTTGTTCCTTCAGAAATGGAAGATTACCGTAATTTTTACATTGACATAGCCTGCAATAATTTAGCTTTTATGAGATCTTTTTGGCCAATGCTTCAATAATATGTAACCCATTCTTGCTTCTGGAGTTTTAGTTGGTAGCATGAATTGTCTTGTTGGGGCGTTCTCTCTACATTATATGGGGGCTCTACTTAAATTCTTTTATATATTTATGAAGATTCTAGAGCAGTAGAGTTCCTGATAGTTTTTGAAAAAAATCTTGAGTGTTAGTTGTCCCTCCCATATTCCATTCTGTATCCTGTCCTCTCATTACCTTCCTTATTTAATCCTCATATTCTAGTTACTCCTAAATATTCTAATAGGATTATATTCTATTTCCACTTTTGTGGAAGATTACATACTCCACATTGGCCCCTTAAGAGCTACCTAACCTAGGTGTATAGTCCAAATGGAATACACATATAAAAATATTAAAATCTAATATCCAAATAAAAAACAATATACACTTGAGATAACAGTTAGTAGTAGTAAATGAATTCACAGAATCAAACCATGGAAAACTGAGAACTATTCTATGTGAGGCCTCTAGAGACAGAAAATACATTCATAAGATATTATTAATTATAATTTGTTGGCTATATACAACTAAATACAACATAGTAGTCTAAGATAGATGCTTAGATAATGCAATTCCAAATGAATAGCTGGAGCTATGCCTTTATGTGTATGCCTTACCCTGATTCCTAATGAACTCAAGAGTTTGGCTGGGGAAAGAAATCTGCTATGTCAGGCCACATTCTTGGAAAGATCTTTTTGGCTGTAAACATTTAAAAACATCAATTCACTTACCTTAATTAAACCGAAGTAATCACCTACTAGTAATAATTAGCAATGATACCATCAAGTTCAATAATAAAGTATCTCATTCAGAAGCTCAACACTATCATTGAAAGCAAATGATTTTTTTCTATTACTTCAATCTAACGTTGGGCTCTACAGTGACATTCCTTAATGTTTGCAGAAATTTGCTAAGCTATTTCTGATAATATGTTACAATGAGTTTAGATGGGAGTGAGAAACAGGTCTATTTATAACTTCTTTTTATAAATGGGTTACACAAGTATCCGATCGGCTCAGTTTTAATGCTTTATTGACCAGAATGAGATGAATGCTGGTAGATTTTGTTTGATAGTAAACAGACACAGAGACTGCCTCAGTTCACGTAGGGTTTATTCTCTCCAGGATCTTGAATAATGAAGATCAGTTATCAGAAAGCAAATGAACCTTGGTGCAGCAAACCATGACTCGCACCTCCCCTAAAGGCAATCAGAAGGCAGCAACTAAGTCTGGAAGGAAGCTAGGAGATGGAAAAGCAAAACAAAGAAGTATGATGGATGGCTGAAGGGAGAAACGACCCCCAGGAACAGCCTGAAAAGGTCTATTTTTAAATTTGCAATTAGTTGATTTAACTTATGAAGTTCTGTAGATGACAGTATAGTTTTCTCTTCACCACTCTCCTCCTCATATCCTGAGTGTTCTATTTCTTTTTGAAGATTTATCTTTATAATTAAGACCATGGAAAATACCTTTTGTGGAAAGTGAGGAGTTGAGGACTTAAATGGGAGTCAGTAAGATTAGCATGCTTTATAATGTGGGGGATTGAGAGGCTACAGAACTTGTCCAGTACTTTAGAGAAATAATACCTAATATTTTCTGAAGTGAATATGCTATCAAAAAATTCTAAGGTTAGGAAAATCTGTGCCTTACAAATAAAGAGTGCAACAAAATGCATTATTATGATTTCTCTAGTTGTATTTATATTGTATTCACTCATATAAGAATAATCATGATATTATTTTACTTTTTTTTCAGCTTGATATTTTATTGGTTTGGGAGGAATCATTTTAAGTGAGTGGTGAAGAAGGCTTCATGCCCCAGTGTTGGCGAATTCCAGGACAGGGAAGCAGGAGAGGGTGGGTTAGTGAGCAGGGGCAAGGGGGATGGGATAGGGGATTTCAGAGGGAAAAATGAGGAAAGGGGATAATAATTGAAATGTAAATAAAGAAAACTCTAATTAAAAAGAATTTCCATATGTCTGTACAGCAGCTGAATAATGCATCATCATTTGACAACTTAAAAACTAGTTATAGATGTTACTTTCTTGTATGTAAAAATAATAAATTAAAGTATCTTACAGTTATTAATATAACAACAATTTTAGCTGTTGAATTATTTAAAGAGAACTTTGAACTTTCTATAGACGTTCACCCAAATTATTACAGAACACATTTAAATATAGACAAGATTTGAATGTTTTCAATATCAAGAAAATGCCTGGTTTAGGGGGGACAGAGCCCTGGGAGGCCGGGCCATGGATGTGCGTCGCCTGAAGGTGAACGAACTTCGCAAGGAGCTGCAGCGCCGCAGCCTGGACACTCGCGGCCTGAAGGCCGAGCTTGCTGAGCGGTTGCTGGCTGTGCTAGAGGCCGAGGAGCCCGAAGACGAACGGGAGCTCGAGGCTGACGACGAACCGGGGTTACCTGGGCACAACAACGAGGAGGTCGAGACCGAGGGGGGCTCCGAGCTGGAGGGGACCCCGCAGCCACCGCCGCCCGGGCTGCAGCCGCACCCGGAGCCCGGCGGCTACTGGGGGCCGGACGGACATTATGTCATGGACAATATTACCAGACAGAACCAATTCTATGAGACACCTGTCATCAAGCAAGAAAATGAG
>NW_022196915.1:74484011-74484558 GCF_008632895.1 Mastomys coucha
ACAGCAACCACCGCCACCACAGCCGCCACCACAGCAACCACCGCCACCACCTAGCTATAGCCCTGCTCAAAACCCTCCGGGAGCCAGCAGCTACAACTAAAACAGCAGCATCCCTGGCTCCAGCGCCAGTACCAGCACCCCTACAGTGAGCAGCTACAGCCCTCCACAGCCAAGTTACAGCCAGCCGCCCTACTTCCAAGGAGGCTACACCCAGGGCTACACAGCCACACCACCTCCACCTCCACCACCACCTGCCTACAACTATGGGAGCTATGGCCCCTACAATCCTACCCCCTATACACCACCCCCACCCCCCACTGCCCAGACCTACCCTCAGCCGAGCTTTAACCAGTATCAGCAGTACGCCCAGCAATGGAGCCAGTACTATCAGAACCAGAGCCAGTGGCCGCCATACTACGGAAACTACGACTATGGAGGCTACTCAGGCAGCACGCAGGGGGGCACAAGCACACAGTAGCAGAATTTGTCTGTTTTTACTGTGGGTCAGCCGTTGATACTTCATGAAATAACCATTTCTTTGCTGAGT
>NW_022196915.1:74485659-74486968 GCF_008632895.1 Mastomys coucha
TTCAATAAATGACATGGCACCTCTTATCAGGAAAAAAAAAAAAGAAAATGCCTTATATTTTATGAAATATTACCTAATACATTATAAATTATTATTTTTTAAGTTTTATAGCATTATAATGAGAAAAGTTACATGATTTCACTTTATTTGAATTTGTTAACATTTAAAAGCATATTTTAAGTAAATAGAATTAAATCACATTATTGTTTTCCTTTTGTACCCAAATTCCTCTCAGAGACCTCACTTCAATACCTACAATATCTTTTTTTATCATATTCTTTAAAATTTATAAAATATTATAACAATAGAAATGAGTATTATAAAAGTTGTTTGATATAAAACAACAATCAATTTAACAGTCTTATGTAGATGCTTGTCTACCACAATACTGAAAATACATATATTTTTCTCAATATAAATTTTAAATAACTCCAAATGTATTAATTGTATTATTTCAAAACAATACATCACTATTAATATTTTCTTAAATGAACATAAATATATAGTGTTTTTGTTTGTTTGTTTGTTTTACATTTAGTAGAGCTTAAAATCTTGGCTCTTACTATGGTAACTTGAAACAAGAGTTACAAACGTCAAGCAAAGCATTCAGTCATACTCTTTCTTGTTCTCTTACAAAATTCCTCCCAATTTAATTGTCTACATTTCTTTTGGGTATATAAATACTTTTGAAATATGTAAGCTGTTCTGAAAACCATAGTATAGTGTAAAAACATGAAATAATACTACTAATGGAGAGGCTGAGATAGGAGAAGCAAGATCTCAAGACCGTTATGTTGTACACAGCAAGACATTGTCATGAACAAACAAACTGAAAGTGTATATGGATTGTATAAAATAGGACCTATTTCTCCAATTACCATTTTAGAGAGACCATTAGATGACAGTCAATAAATTTCTAATTCCTTGTATTTTTTGATTTCAATCAATTAGGATATGTTGGTAATATTAATTTTCATATTAAGATATTAAGAAGAAGTAATTGCTATTTCTGTTGTTTTTGTTGTAAGAGGTGGAATTAGGTTTATGTGGATTTGTTGAAAGATTACTTTCTTGCTTCTTCTTGGGTATAGTTTTGCTCCTTATGTTGATGTTTTCCATCTATTATCCTTTGTAGGGCTGGATTTGTGGAAAGATATTATGTAAATTTTGTTTTGTCATGGAATATATTGTTTTCTCCATCTATGGTAATTGAGAGTTTTTCTGGGTATAGTAGCCTGGAATGGCATCTGTGTTCTTGTAGGGTCTGTATGACATCTGCCCAGGATCTTCTAGCTTTCATAGTCTCTGG
>NW_022196915.1:74487505-74502300 GCF_008632895.1 Mastomys coucha
CATCATCATGAGAAGTGATTTTATATCTGAATCTTGCTTTTCTGGTGTGATGGTGGGTCCAGGACTTGTAATGGTGAGAATATTGGGTTCTGATGATGCCAAATATCTTTGGTTTGTGTTGCTTATATTCTTATGATTGCCCTGTATCATCTGGTTATCTCTACTGCTAGCTGCCCTTGGTAAATCTGACTGGAGCCTCTCTTTCCTGTGATCCTGATTGTGTCAGAACTCCTCAGAGTCAAGCTGTCTCTGTGATCCTGTGATTCTGGGATCCTGTGACCCTGGGGTTGTTAGAGCACCTAGGAGTGGAGCTTCCTCTGGGTGATTTGGGAATGACTGCAGAGTTTGCACCCAATGTCTGCTCAGGGCACTGGCTGGCTCAGACAGATGGGAAGCAACCTGAGGCACTAGGTTGGCAGAGTTCCTGTGTGTCTGGTCCCTATGGTTCTAGTTACTCCTGGTGTTGGGACAGATGTGTCCTCCTCACCTCTGATCCTGGGTGTGTTAGAGTGCCTGGGCATGGAGCTTCCTCTCTACATTATAAATTATTAACTAGTTTTTCTTCATCCACAATTATCTACTTATGCCCATAAAACATTATTCCATCAGCCTTTTGGCAAAACTAAATTGTACAAACACAGTATTTCAAATGCCACAAGGTTTTAATATCTGGTTCTTTTTCCTTACTTTTTTTTCCTCCTCTCAATAGCTCCACCTAGCATTATAAGAAATAAAACTATTTGTTGCATGTACTTGAATAAATGAATAATAACAGCTAATAAAAGTAAAACAATACCATAAAAATAAGACATACTTTGATTAGAGAATCAAGAACAAGAATCTGTATAAATAATGATATTTAAAAGACATTTAAATTTACAGTTCCAGATAGATCACATTTTATATTTTCTGAGTGTGTGAACAAGCCAGATTTACTCGAAAACTTGTGGTAAAAAACTTAACAAAATATCAGGAGTCTTGCAAGTATCACACTAAACTTTTGATATGCTGAAGAGGGACACAAATTAAAATCAATATTAGACACAAAAATTGCCTCTTACCAAAAATATGTGTGGATATTCACCATTAAATATTTATTAAAAGCTGCTTGTGGTAAGCATGTTCCATTTAAAGCTGGTATTCTGATTCATCTCTGTGACTGTGGGTTTGATTGTAACATTCCTATGCAGCTAATGAAATGTTTAATAATGTCTATGCAGTTGAAAAGCCCATCTCACAGACATGATATTTGTCTTCTATTCTTAGAGTAGGTTGGTAAATGCCTACCCTTTTTAGAGTTAGATGACATCAGCAGGGAGTGCCTACAAGGCTTCACAGTGAGGACTTTTGCTTTATGCTAATGAGCATAGATTTCATACTTAAATGGGAGAACTGCTATCATTCCACAAATATTTAATTGTCAGACTAAAGTCAAAGTCAGCTTTGTTCAATTCCCTAAAATAAACCTTGAATCACTGTTTCAAAGACTTAGATATCTGAGTCAGTATATTTTCGTTGCTTTATGGCTTGATAGTAACTTTGGAATTTTAAAATGAACGAACATGCTATGCAGGTGCTATAGAGTTTCTAGACTATGCACGCATATCTTCTATTTTACATACTCTTGTGTATTACTTGTAAATTCAAAAAACATAAATAGAACTGTAAAGCACAGAGCACTGTCTTTATGAGATCCACTTAGATATATCTTGAAATTTTTGTTCAAACCATTAAAATACATTATTTTAATGTATTTGTTTCTTCTCATTCACGTACATGATCTCTTTCTCCTGTGTGCTATCCAGATTTCCAGACTATCTTATTTTTATTTGGTTCTCTTATTTAGTAAGCACAAAATTAGCTGTATATGCTGGACTGTGTCATATGTTCATGTATAAACCATTCATTGCAACTGTGCTGTGATAAGCTCGATTTTAGTTTCAAGCTCACCATTTTGAGTTGGATCAGCAAAACTCAGCCCAGGAAAAGCTTGCTCTGCAGAGAAATTGTCAGGTAATGTTGCTGAAAATATAGAACTGGATACTATGTCAAAGAAGTGTCTACCTCATCCCTTACAAAATCTGTAATACTATTTTCAGATATTTTTATCTATAATAATATTTTCAAGACTCATCTATTTCTCCTTGTTAAACATTTTTGAAAATTGACCATATTTACCACATTTAAGTAGATGTAGGATAACCCAGATATATAAAATATGAACTTATTAAAACATATATATAAATATGAATATGTAATTTGTTTTCTTGTTAATTTCCATATTCATATTAAGTTAATTTGCACTGTATGTATCACAAATCAGTCTAAAAATACAAAATAAATTAATCCACTTCAGAAAAACAGAACCGTAAAATGGCTTCACTCCCGTGTTAGTCCCACCTGGGACTGTAGTCTGTGTCTTGTCTTTGAAATTCACACTTGCTCCTCATTTTCCCTGGCTGGTTTGCTGTCCATACTGAGGTGGGCAGGCTAGAGTAATGGCAGGGAGCGTCCCTTGGGCGGCATGTAGGAGACTGTGGGGCTGGATGCCCTCGGCCTGCGGAAGCTTCTCTCTGGGTGTTCCACTGTTGGCCCATGTAAGGTTCACTCTTTCACCTCCCAAAGTGGTTGATCGCTGGAACGAGAAGAGAGCACTGTTTGGTGTATACGACAACATTGGGATTCTGGGGAATTTCGAAAAGCATCCAAAAGAACCGATCAAGGGCCCAGTATGGCGTCCAGGATGGAGAGGAAATGAATTGCAGCGTTGTATCCATAAGAAGAAGATGGTGGGAAGCAGAATGTTCATTGAGGACCTGCACAACCTTAACAAACGAATCAACTATCTCTACAAACACTTTAACAGACATGGGAAGTACAGATAGAACTGGAAATTTGTCACCCTGCAGAAGGGGATCAGGACTTTTCCTAGCTTTGTGTGGTCTTTGTAATAAAAATGGGGCTTTTTTGGAAAAAAAAAAAAGAAAAGCAGAACCAAGCAAGATATAATTTGTAGCCTAACATTTGATAGTAAATTATAATTTAAAATTTTATTAAAATATATGCAACAACGTTTATAAAACCTTATAAATTTTGTGAAACTAGAAATGTAGAAACTTTGCTGTTTCTTAAAGCTATGCTAAAACTTTCTAATTAGTGTAATGTTCTTTACAAGATATTTTCTCTTTTTTCTCATTTTGTATATGGAATTGTTTTGTGCAAAGTCATTTCAAAGTGTTTTTTTCTGTAAAACTACCAGTGAAGTAAATGAATAAATCTAATAGATTATGAAACTCACTTTGTCTCTGTAGGTGAATTTTTTTCACAAATAACTTTGAAATATAAAATTCTATAGAAGTCATTTACAATATAATTTAAGAGACATAAATAAGCACTGAAATATTAGCCTTGGTTTCTGTACATGGGTATGTTTCACAAATTGCTTTAGGATTTTCTGTGGTTCGTCTCATCTTTGGACATATATAATTACATGATATCTCACTCAACCCCTTGGTGCTGAGCAAAGAGCATCATCTGAAATGAAATTGGCATTTGCTTGCAAAATTCCAGCTAACTTTTTCAAAATACGTCTCATTTCCAGAGAATGAATAGGAATTCATTTTGAGAATGAAGACATCATATAATTTCTTTTTTCTTTGAGTCTAAGTAGACTAAGATACATTTAAGGTGTTGTTTTTCCCCACAGGAAGTCCCCAAAGACGACTAGTATCTTTATCTATATTCAGACAAGCAAACTGTAAAACTCCCATAACCACAGGAAAACTGCAATATTTATTCTGCATTTGGTTTGAAGCACTTTCAAAGGAGAAGCACATATGCCTGCTTGTGTGGTGACAGCAGGTTATCTCTTTGGAGAAAACTCAGGACATCTGTGAATGTCATCTGCCCTCATTCCCACCCTCTCCAAATAACTTCTACAGAAACAAACACAACTCTTGTCCTGTGCCCACTTCTCCCAGGATCGATGCTCTCTCTAACATACTGCTCTCAGTAAACTCTGGGTAGACTCACCTGTCATTAACATTGAGGCAGAACTTCATGTTTCAAGGTAGAGAAAAGACTAGGATCTTTGTTTAAAGATGTTTTTGTTAAACACACATGATAGATTCAAGGGGATGATGAATTGGCACTAAAGCTAAGAGAAAGAAGACTGCCAGTATAGCACCAAGTCTCATACTGAACAGCATCGTTCTTCCCAGTGCCTCCTACCACCTTCTGCTCTGCTCCAAACCTCAGTCACACTCCTACTTCATCTTTCCTACTCTCCATTATACTCCCACCCCGACTTAGCTCCTATACTAGATAGGAGTATAGCTTCTCACTATACTCCTATCTCCCCTTGCTATCTCTAAATGCCCTCTCATCTCCTATCACCCTCCAATCTCCCAATACCATCTTACATTCCACCAAAATACACACAAAGCAATAGCATTAGAATGAAAACACATGTAATTTTCATTATCAATCCTCAGCAAAGCTATTTGAAAAGAGATGCTATGGATTTCAAAATTCAGGTTTAACATTTTTTTAAAGATTTATTTATTTATTTGTTTGTTTTATTTGTATGAGTACAATGTAGCTGTCTTCAGACACACAAGAAGAGAGGATCAGATCACATTATAGAAGGCTGTGAGTCACCATATGGTTGCTGGGGATTGAACTCAGGACCTCTGGAAGAGCAGTCAGTGCTCCTAACCACTGAGCCACCTCTCCAGCCTTCTGAGTTTTAACAATTTGATTTAATAAAAAATAAAAAATATCTGAAGCCGGGCAGTGGTGGCATACATCTTTAATCCTAGCACTTGGGAGGCAGAGGCAGGCAGATTTCTGAGTTCGAGGCCAGCCTGGTCTACAGAATGAGTTCCAGGACAGCCAGGGATACATAGAGAAACCCTGTCTCAAACAAAACAAAACAAAACAAAACAAAATCTGAATAACATTTCAGGATATTCTTCAGCTGAAAGGAGATTTTCATTCAATTCAAATGTAGTTTTATTATATCTCCACAAAAAAAATCTGTTTTTTCAATGTTCTTTGCCATTTTCTGTCATCCACAAAATCAAGCCAGTCATATGGCTAGATAGACAATGTAGGAATCCTGAAAAGTGAGTGTCAAACGAGAAAACATAGTCTCTTTATTAGCCACAGCTTAGTAGATACTTGTAGGTAGAGCAGCCATCTAGCAACCCAAAGGAAAGGAACATGCTTCAAATAGTGAAGCAGGGATCTAGGAGTATCCTAATCCTAATGGCTTCAGAGATGCCTTAATGTCAGAGTCTTCCCAGTTTCTGGACAATTCTGTTAACAAAAATACATCCCTCCTATAAGGCAACTATTTGAGTCTTCTTTTATAAGTTTCCAAGTCTTATCTTAATTAATATATTTATCTGGAAATAGAAAGCCAGTACTTTTTCAAGTGTGACTATACAAGGTTCCTGAGTGAATTAATATTAATGAAATATTGGTAATATATCTTTATTATGTCTCCAATTAAATGTGAATATCCAAAAATTGAGAGGGATATAAAACATTGTTGTAAATTTGTTTTATTTTAAGGAACAATTATTTCCAAAACAAACTCATTTATATAATAAATTATCTGTTTAACTAAACAGTAACCTATAGAGACACAAGTGTCATAAATTGTCACCAATTATCAAGGAAAACTATATTCGTAAAAAAGTTAAAACTTGATGAAATAATTTTCTCTTTTTTTAAAAAAAATGTGACATGGTAACATAGCGTATGTGATTATCATCCCACACATCTGGATAGAAAACTTCTATAAGGAAAGGACATAGTCAATAGTACAAATTGGCAACTTAAGATTTGGGAAAAACTCCACTAAACCCACATCCAATAGAGGGCTAATATCCAAAATATATAAAGAATTCCAACAACCCAATAAAAAATGCGGTATAGAACTAAATCAAGAATTCACAACAGAGGAATCTTGAATGACTGAGAAGCATTTAAGAAATGTACAAAGTCATTAGTGATCAGGGAAATGCAAATCAAAACAACCCTGAGATTCTACCTTACACCAATCAGAATGACTACAATCAAAACCTCAGGTGACAAAACATGTTGGTGAGGATGTGGAAAGAGAACACTTCTCCATTGCTGGTGAGATTGCAAACTGGTACAACTACTCTGGAAATCAATCTGGAGGTTCCTCAGAAAATTGGAAATAGATCTATCTGAAGACCCAGAAATACCACTCTTGGAAATATACACAAAAGATGCCCCACCATGCCACAGGGACTCGTGTTCCACTGTGTTCATAGTGGCCTTATTTTTTCAGATTTTTTAACACAATGTATTCTGATGATAATTTCTCCTCTCCCAAATCCTCCTGGATCCTCTATACTTCATCACCAATCTAAATTCAAACCTCTTTTCTCTCTCTCTCTCTCTTTAGGATAAAATCAGGCATCTAGAAATATAATAATAATAAAATAAACCTGGATAAAATATAAACAGATAAACACAAGTAGGAAAAAAAACAAGCAGAAGCAAAATAGACAAAGAAAAGCTAAAGAAACACATAGACACAAAAACACACCTAGTTTCAAACAATGAAATTCCAAAAAATAACAATTCAGAAACTCTAACATATATATGAAGGACATGTTAGAAAAACAGCAAACCAAAATCCTAACACACCATTAGGTGACAAAGACGTTCCATAATTGTCATTGAATTTATTCTGTGTTGGCTAAGTGCGTTTGGTATACCTAGTGAGACTCCACTGAGGGAATCTAATTTTTCGTTTGTGAACAGTTAAATATTGGAGAGAGCTTGGTTGGGGATGGTGGATTATATCAACTTCTGCATTCAGTGCTGGCACCCTGCCTGGCATAGATCTGTTTAAGCACTGTGCATGCTACCACAGTCTCTGTGAGACCATATGTGCATTTGTCAGGCTTCATTTAGAAGATGGTGTTTTCCAGCCATTCTAGCTCTTACAATCTCTCTGCATCCTCTTCCACAGGGTTCTCAGAATCATCAGGGGAGGGTATTGATGACATTCCATGTAGGACCAACCAAGGTGTTTTGGTCTGTGTATTGTCCAGCTATGGGCCGATATGTATTTGAATATACATTTTCATGGTTTTTATACTATTCTTATTGGATATTTTATGTGTTTACATTTCAAATGTTATTCCCTTTCCAGGTTTCCTCTTTGGAACACCCCTATCAGATCCCTGTACCCCCTACTTCTATGAGGGTGCTCCCCTTCCCACCCAGCCACTCCCACCTCACCATCCTGTCATTCCCCTACACTGGAGAATCCAGCCTTCACAGGAACAAGTGCCTCTCCTCCCATTGATGCCAGACAATGGCATCCTTTGCTACATATGTGGCTGGAACAGTGTGTACTCTGGCTGGTAGTTTAGTACCTGGGAGCTCAGGGGGCAACGGGTATGGTTAGTTGATATGTTGTTCATCCAATGGGGTTGCAAACCCCTTCAGTTTCTTCAATACTTTCTTTAACTCTTCCACTGGAGAGCCTGCTGTCAGTCCGGTGGTTGACTGTGAGCATCCATGTCTGTATTTGTCAAGCTCTGGCAGAGCCTCTCAGGAGACAGCTATATCAGGCTTCTGTCAGCAAACACTTCTTGGCATCTGCAATAGTGTCTGGGTTTGGTGTCTGTATATAGACAATCTCTGGATGGTCTTTTCTTTAATCTCTGCTTCACAATTTGCCACGGTGTTTCCTTTAGATAGGAGCCACTCTGGGTTAAAAATTTGGAGATGAGTGGGTGGCCCCATTTCCTAACCAGAGGCCTTGCCTAACATCTGTATATTATTTCTATAGTTTCTCCCTCACCATTGCTGGGCATTTCAGCTAATCTCATCTCTGGTGGTTCCTGGAAGACTCTTACTTTCCTGGTATCTGGGACTAGCTGGTGGGTATCTCTAGTTCCCCATCCCCCATTGCTACACACCTCTGTTCAAATTTCTGACCTTCTATATTATCACCCCTGTCTCTTTCCATACTTGATCTTCCCCCATATTTCCTTCTCTCCTCCTCTCTTCTTCCTAAGACCCTCCCACCCCCTACCTCCTGTTATTATTTTGTCACCCCTTCTAAGAAGGACTGAAGCATGTACATTTTTGTCTTCCTTCTTCTTGAATGTCATATGGTCTGTAGATTATACCTTGGGTATTCCAAACTTTTGGGCTAATATCCACTTATCAGTGAGTTCATGCCATATGTTTTCCCTTGTAATTGGGTTACCTCACTTAGGATGATATTTTCTAGTTCCACATTTTCTGTAACAATTCCTCTGTTCAAGGACATCTGGATTCTTTCCAGCTTCTGGCTATTACAAATAAGGCTGCTATGAACATAGTGGAGCATGTGTCCATGTTATATGATGGAACATCTCTTAGGTATATGCCCAATATTGTGGGGTCTTCAGGTAGATCTATTTCCAATTTTCTGAGGAACCACCAGAATGATTTTCCAGAGTGGTTGTACCAGACTGCAATCCCATCAGCAATAGAGGAGTGTTCCTCTTTCTCTACATCCTAACCAGAATCTGTTGTCACCTGAGATTTTTATCTTACCCATTCTTTTTTTTTTTTTTTTTTTTTTTTTTAATTTTTTTATTTTAGATATTTTCTTTATTTACATGCGAATTTCTTCTTTCCCAGTTTCCCCTCCAAAAAACAAAAAAACAAACAAAAACAAACCCCTGTTGCCTCCCCCCTCCCCATGCCTGCCACCCCGCCCTCTCCCACTTTCTGGCCCTGGCATTCCCCTACACTGGGGCACAGAACCTTCACAGGGCCGAGGTCCTCACTGGTATAAGATGGATAAGGTTTGTTTTGATTCACATTTTCCTGATGACTAAAGATGTTGAATATTTCTTTGGTTTCTTCTTAGTCATTCAATATTTCTCACTTAGGAATTCTTTTCTTAGCTGTGGACCCCATTTTTAATAGGATTATTTGGTTCTCTGGAGTCTAACTTCTTGAGTTCTTTGTGTATTTTCGATATTAGGCCTTTATCAGTTGTAGGGTTGGTAAAGATCTTTTTACGAACCATTAGTTGCTGTTTTGTCCTATTAACAGTGTCCTTTACCTTTCAGAAACTTTGCAATTTTATGAGGTCCCATTTGTTGATTCTTGATATCAGAGCATAATCCATTGGTGTTCTGTTCAGAAAATTTCCCCCTGTGTCCATGTGTTTGAAGCTCTTCCCCATTTTCTCCTCTATAAATTTCAGTGTATCTGGCTTTATGTGGAGGTTCTTGATCAACTTAGACTTGACCTTTGTACAAGGAAATAAGAATGGGTTTACATGCATGCTTCTCCATGATGACCACCAGTTGAACCAGCATTATTTATTAAAAACGCTGTCTTTTTTTCCACTGGATGGTTTTAGCTCCTTTGTCAAAGATGATCATAGGTGTGTGGGTTCATTTCTGGGTGTTCAATTCTATTCCATTGATCTTCCTACTATTCACTACACCAATATCATGCAGTTTGTATCACTATTGCTCTGTAATATAGCTTAAGGTCAGGGATGGTGATTCCCCCCCAGAAGTTCTTTTATTGTTGAGAATAGTTTTCGATATCCTGGGTTATTTGTTATTCCAGATGAATTTGCAAATTGCTTTTCTAACTCTTTGAAGAATTGAGGTAGAATTCTGATGGGGATTGCATTGAATCTGTAGATAGCTTTAGGCAAGATGGACATTTTTACTATATTAATCCTGCCAATCCATGAGCATGGGCTATTTTCCTTCTGAGATTCTCATGTTTTTGTGGCAAGCAGTTTACAAAGGAAGCCATTTACTTAGTCCCAACTTCTAAATTTTTTTTAAAAAACTAAACACAAAATAATTAATATATTTTTCTTAGTCACTATTCTATTATGAGAGACCAAAACTTTGGGGTTCAGACTCCATCTTAGAAAACCTGACCTAAAGTTGTACTCTGGTTAACTAAAATCTGTACCTAGCACAAATTTTCAGGTTACCCCCTAACAAGACCTATATCTAGCACTACTTTCTAGTTTATTCCCCCCAAAATCAGCATCTCCAAGTTACAAGCCTGCCCCCTGACACTTCTCTTCCTGCCAACCAACACTCAGTAGGAAAACAGAAAGTAAGGTTTTTGTTTCGCTCCCAGCACCAGCCAATTATATTAAAGGACATTATGGCTTCCACCCAATCAGATATATACTAGTCTAGAAACCTCCTTCTTGCCTCTATAAATGCTTGCCTAAAACTGAGCTCAAGGTACCCCTCTGCTGTTCTCCTGTGTCTAAGATAGTGGTGTGGCCCAAGCTTGAGACTGTAATAAAAAGACCATAATATGATTGCATTGCAACCAGCTCTTTGGTGATCTTTGGTGTTCAGGAACACTTTGAGGCACAATTGCTACAAACAGACAACTACTCTTATGAATGACCTCATTTAATTGGGTTTTTGGTTTCTGAGGTTTACTCTATCATCATTATGTCCAGGAGGCATGCAGGTGAGCTTGGAAGCTGTAGCGAAGAGCTACATTCTTTTGGGGAGGGGGGAGACAGAGAGATAGACACACAAACAGACACACATACACACACACACAGAGAGAGAGAGAGAGAGAGAGAGAGAGAGAGAGAGAGAGAGAGAGAGAGAGAGAGAGAGAGAGGGAGAGAGAGGGGGAGAGAGAAAGAGGGAGAGACATACACAGATATACAGACAGGTACACACAGAGAGAGACAGAGATACAGACAGACACAGAGAGAGAGACAGACACACAGACAGACACATACACAGAGGAGGGGGGGGGAGGGAATGAGACTGGCATGGATACTTGAAATCTCAAAGCCCTCCCCCCAGTGACACATGCTCATTAACAAGGCCACATCTCCAAATCGTTCTACTCCTATCAGAGTCTGACTCCTTGGTGAATAGTTTTACAAATATATGAGGCCATGTGAGACATTGTTATTCAAACCATCATACTCAAATTATTAAAATTCACAACCTATCATTTTATTCCTGTATTAATTCGCCAACACATATTGACATAACCAATATAACCTTCCAAAAATAATAGAGACATGTGTAAATGTCAGCAAGTTGTACCACAATGCAACTGAAAGGTATTAAAGAATGGCCACAGAACACTTATATTTTAAAGGCACTGCATAGGATTCTATTGGAAAGTCAGTTAAATTAAAAATTTAATGAATGTCACTAAAGCAAGCAAGCAAGCAAGCAAGTGCAGATGAGTAAATGATGAGAAATTTAAAACTAAGTCTAGAATAGGGATATAAGTATACTATATAAAATAGAAAATACGGGGTTATTTCAAGAATCCTTAAAGAATAAATAACCAAAAGAAATCCTGAGAATGCAGCATTTAAGTGTTTTCAAGAATTAAAGAATATATAAATCTTTATATTGAACTGCTGAGCTTGAGTAAGCAAACAATGAGCAGAATGTATGACTAGACACGTTGACTTAAACTGAGAGCATGAGCTGACAGGTATAAAAGACAAATTAACCATAAAATACCAAATGTTAAAACTGTGAAATTCAAGTCAGCAAGAAAGGCATAGAAGACAATAGGGTGGTGTGCCAGAATCATATTTCATTCTATATTTAATCTTTTACTGGAGTGAGAGTTAAGTAAGAATAGTTTCAGAACAACTAATACTGAAAGAACAGTCATTTCTGAACAAAGATGACTTTGGTCCCTTCCTTTGCCGGACTCCACATCAGTCAGCTTGTTGACTTGATAGTAAATATATTACCACCTACTATTTCCATAACCCACTTCTATTATCTACTTGCATAAATAATAATAAATCACAATGCTTAAATTAATTAGATAAATATATGCAACCAAGGAATAGCGAGTGCAGAAAACATTTTTACACAAGTTTCTCTCTCTCTCTCTCTCTCTCTCTCTCTATATATATATATATATATATATACATGTATATATAGATATAGATATATATGTGTGTGTATGTGTGTTTGTGTGTGTGTGTGTATGTGTGTATATTTGTATATGTATGTGTATATGTGTGTTTGTGTGTATATGTGTGTGTCTGTGTGTGTGTGTGTGTGTGCATGCATGTGCTTTTTTGCAGCCATGAAGAGAGTACATTAGGAAGGAAATTATGTTTTAATTTCAAAAATAAATTTTAATTATTGAAAATCCTTACTTGCTGCATAAGAATCAACTTAAATATCCTTAAACAACTCTCGACTACCCTCTGAGTAAACATGTTCTCTCAGCCTAAAGGGTGTCTAAGGTTTGCCAGTAAACTTCGATAATTCTGTTTCTTAGTCTTTCTCATACTTAAGGCCAGCATGATGCACTGCAACTCAGGCAATGCTTTCTCTTGTCTCTGTGTTCATGGACTTGTGTGCTCATCTCCCCATCACTCTTCTTTGACAGAAGATTCTTCTTTGAGTTTATGTTGAATTCTAACATTCATTTCTTTATGTGGCTTATATTTTCTTTTCAAACTTACAATCCTTGTGAACTCATTTAGAGTCTACCTTTTTAAAAAATTCGCCAAAGACTTCTGCATCTCACATTTGGCCCACAGGCTGAACCTATAGGTAACAGAGTGGGGAGATTCTCAGGCAGAAGTTTGTGAGTACAGACAGCAGGGTGTCCTATGGAAAATCTTCACTGACAGATTCATCAGCTTTAAACAAACTTGTCTCTATCTTTTAGATTAGAAGAGAACTATACCTAATGATGTCATTTCATCCTGAAATACTAGAGAGCCTTCTGAAATAGAACTTTTGATTAAGAAGAGAGATTATAAAATCTGTGCATGTTAGGTGAAATTTCTTCAGAGGCAGAAAACAGGGGCAAATGGGAGAAGAGGGTGACAGGAGTGATTCATTTTTTTTCACCTCATTAGCATAACTTCTAGGGGGCTCATTTTAATAGTGGCCTTAGAGACAATGAGGTTCGAATAATGTATTACAGAATGCTGCTAGCTGAAAGTTACCTGAAAAATTGCAAGTACTTGAAGCTGTGCCTTAATAATTACTGACTTGAACAGAGAATGGGGGGGGGCAGATTCTTTGCTTATGTGAAAAGTGGATTGAATGAGTATAATGATAAAGTGCTGTGTAATGCTCTTTCATTGAGATATGGTTTAATACTAAGGAGATAACTTGAAATAAGATAGCTGTTACTTTAAAGGAACAAAGTGATTCCTTTTTCTTTGTCCAAATATGGCTGATCATATACTGAGATCACAGGTTTATATTGCTCAAAGACCATGTTCCAACATATTAATTATTTCATGGAGTTTAGATAGTAATAGAACAAAGAAAATCATAAGTCAAAACACTTTCAAGTTCATTGATGGCCATTTCTGGTAAGTGTATTGGAAGAACAAAGAGGATCTCTGCTGTGGAGTTCACATTCTATCTGATATGCTTATATTTTAATGGTCTATTTTCTTGATGGATCTCACACAATTGCACTTAATAGGAAGAATGTTAGCTTAGACCCAGACGGGGTATAGGATGGCTACTAGGGGACTAAAAATCATGCACTATAAATTGTAATTAGGCTCTAGACCAGCAAGATCCGGTGACTTTATAGAAATATTGACTCTATTTGGTGTCGTAGGTTCCAAGAAGTGTGAGGTTTCTTTAAACACGTTTTTAAACAAAACTTTGTGGATGACAAATCTCTGCCTAATTGCAGAAACAAATGTTATTCAAGGGCTTTATGTATCGATGAGGGTGAAATATATGGAGCAAAAGAAATGATAGTGATTTTAGTAATACTGAGAAGTACCATCTTTATTCGGTACATTGGCACTTGCATTGGTATCATTTTTGTGTTCTTCAAGGGCCTTAAAAGGAAAGAATCTTCCCAGCCACTGTACTTGGAAAAGCACAAAGTTGCTCAGTGTGCTTTGTATTGAAAGAAATGTTTCAGCTAAAAGGTACTTACGGCTTTAGCAGGATTTTAGCACACCAGAAAAAGACACCGGACCAGTTTGAGCTGGATGTTTGTTCTTTTCTTTTCTTTAGTTTCTTTTTCTGCCCCTCCTCCTCCTCCTTCTCTCTCTCTCCCTCTCTCTTTCTCTTCCTCTCTCCCTCTGTCTATCCTTCTGTCCCTCTGTTCCTCTGCCCCTCTTCCCTCTATCCCTCTCCCCCCTCTCTCGGTCCCCCCTATACTCTAAGTCTGTTTGTGTGTTTCCATGTACATGTGTATGCTCATGCATTTATGCATGGAAATTATAGGAAGCAGCCCATTAGGCATTGTGCTACAGATTTCTAAAGGAAACTTTTAACATTAGTGACATAATGATATGGAAATATACATGGAGTCTAGGGGATTATTTCTTTCTCGATATGTTCAGACTTCCCTTTTAGGATATCTGTTCACACAATTTTCTTAAAAGATCTAGTGTAGTGCTGGTGGTAGGGGATAAAACTCAAAGTCTTTGAAGCATGCAAATCCTTCATTAGTGCACGTGTAAGACAATGGAAAAGGGACACTAGTGTTTGGTAAACCGAGAATAATCTCACAGTAGACTCAAGGATATTTAGCAAAAAGAGCACAGTCTAACCACCATTAACTCAAGCAACCAAGACATAGCTACCCCTGACTTAATTCACCTGCTCCCTCACTAACCAGGAGTCTACAGTTTTAAGATGATATAGCTGTTTTCCTATTGACCTCATATCTAATTTGCTCATTCTGTTTTTGAAAGTCAGCAGTGAAAGCAACAGAAAAAAAGAATGCTTCATGTTGCACTGTTTTTTTTTTCTTTT
>NW_022196915.1:74502310-74524191 GCF_008632895.1 Mastomys coucha
CACCAACCCACCCACTCCTGCTTCCCTGTCCTGGCATTCCTCTAAGCTGTGGCATTGAGCCTTCACAGGACCAAGGGTTTATCTCCTCCCATTGATGACCAACTAGGCCATCCTCTGCTACATATGAAGCTGAGCCATGAGTCCCACCATGTACACTATTCGGTTGGTGATTTAGTCCCTGGGAACTCTTGGGGTACTGGTTGGGTCATAATGCTGTTCCTCCTATGGGGCTGCAAGCTCCTTTAGCTCCTTCAGTTCTTTCCCTAGCTTTTCTATTGGGGACCTTGTGCTCAGTACAGTGGTTGGCTGAGAGCCTCCAGATCTTTATTTATCAGGCACTGTCAGAGCCTCTCAGGAGACAGCTATATCAGGATCCTGTTGGTAAGTACTGGTTGGCATCCATAATAGTGTCTGGGTTTGGTGACTGTATGTGGGATGGATCCCCAGGTGGAGCATGTGGAGAAAGAGGAACACTCCTTCACTACTGGTGGGAATGCAAGCTGGTACAACCACTCTGGAAATCAGTTTGGTGGTTCCTCAGAAAATTGGACACAGTACTAACTGAGGATCCAGCTATACCACTCCTGGGCATATACCCAGAAGATGCTCCAACATGAATAAGGACACACGCTCTACTATGTCCATAGCAGCTTTATTTATAATAGCCAGAAGCTGCAAAGAACCCAGATGTCCTTCAACAGAGAAGTGGATATGGGAAATATGGTACATTTACACAGTGGAATACTACTCAGCTTTTAGAAACAATAAATTCATGTAATTCTTAAGCAAATGAATGCAACTAGAAAATATCATCCTGAGTGAGGTAACCCAATGACAAAAGAACACATATGGTATACACTCACTGATAAGTGGGTATTACCCCAGAAGCTCAGAAAACCCAAGGTACAATTCACAGACCAAATGAAGCTCAAGAGGAAGAAAGATCAATGTATGGATACTCCAGTCCTACTTAGAAGGGGGAACAAAATACCTGTGGGAGGAGATACAAAGTGTGGAGCAGAGACTGCATTGTTTATAAAATACCCAGAGACTGAAAGTGCACATTCCTTTCTTCAGAGTCACATATTTTAGTCAAGTCTGCATTAAATGTTAGGGTTATGATGTTCAAAATCAAATTAAAACTAATTTTCTTATATGTAGAGGAAGAGTACATTCTTTAGTTTGTAAATTTCTCTTAAAATACTTCTTCCTTATTGCAACACACCAGATATTTATTTTATACAAATAAAATTTAACAATTTGCTATAATTTAAAATTAAAATATGTCATAATATTCATTTCCTCTGGAAATTTAAGCTTAATAATACTTATTTCTCATTTTTGAAGCTTATAGACCTTCAAAGTCAAATCTCATAATATAATTGTGATGATTTAATAACAATTAATTTAGAGAAGTGATGAATAATTTGTGTGTAGTGTGGTAGTGAATTCAAGAGCAAAATAAGAACTGGACTATATTATAAATATTGAACAAACAGTTCAAGATAAACACAGAAATGAGTCCAATTGAAAATGTATTTCAACATATCTGACCATAAAATATCAGACATTGTATTCAAAACTGAGTAAATTAAAAAATATCAATACTATTTAGCAATGAGGAAACGTGTTCTAGAAGGAAGGACTAAACTAAAAATTGGTGGAAAAGAAGAATCAGGACTGAACTAGGTTAGAATTGAGAATCACTGTATTTTTTCATAAATCTTTCAATCACATGATGTTTTATTTTAGACTTACACAATAAATATTAAATCAAATAAAATGAAAATCACTCAGATTTTCCTCATATTCTAGATTTCCTTACATCTTTATATCACACAGAAAAGTCTAAAAAGTGCACAATGTGGCTTGGTCTTTGTATAATGAATACTTCAATACTCTTTTCTAACCTTTTTGGTATTTTAGTGTTGAGCATAAAATATATTAAAATATGATTCATACTTTTTATTTACCAAAATATTTTTAAACTACATTTTTAATTGTGCCTATAATAACTAGTTAAGGCATGTTTACTAGTTTCTTTGTAAGGCTATCAAATCCTTTTACAATACTTGTCATTCCCACCTCCCTTTCTACTTTCCAAGCACACAACCATTACCACTGACATCATCAATATATTAATATATATTATATATATAATATCATATATATGATTTATTAGGGTGGCTTAAATGTTATATTCTATTACTCTAACTATTACTATTTCTCTTTATAAAATCCAAGAACCCAGTAGTGATTCAGTCCATAGTGTTAGAAGTCTGGATGTGTTAGCTGGTCTTCAGTATATGACAGAATCTCACAGAATTAGACTCCAATACCAGTTAAAAATGAACATCTTATTGAGAGTGAGGACAAGCAGTCAGGATTCTTTCTTCCTGTGGCCTTTATACAGATTGTCACCTGGAGTGACTTATGGTTAAGATGGACCTTCCCATCTCAATAGGTTCATAATTAGGATGGGTCTTCCCTGTAAGTGATTCTATCAAGAAAAAGGCCTCAGTAGTACAGCAAAATGCAGTTAAATTGACTACCAAGAGTACCTATTACATAATGGTCTTTACTGTATAAGAAACTATTATTGCATTTGCAGAATCATCTACATGATAAAAGTAGAGTATAATTGAAATTTTCTCATCTATTTAAGATTTACTTTAAAATTTCATATATTGGAGCATTTGGTGGAAGAAAAGGGAAAGGAGAAGTAAAATTGTATTATAATTTCAAAATTAAGAAATAAAAGAATAATTGGAGTGTGTGCTACAAATCAATGCTCTCTTTCCTTCTTTTGGTGAATTAAAAATGAAACACATCTATAAAACATCTCTGAATGTCCTTCCTTTCAAAAAATACAAAAAATAGAACCTTGTACATAGATGCTAAGATGGAAAAGACCTTGAATTTTTTAAAAATAAGTCTGCATTGTAAGTCCCTACCCAGCAACACTCAAGAGGGCAAGAATATAGTGGATAATGCTACTACCTTAATTAATTATTGAGTTATGAGTATGTCATTGTGAGAATATGTACACTGCAACCCTCATGTATGAAGACAAAATGACAATGTCTAATCCTTTTGAACTGGAAATACATGTAGCTTTGGTCTACCTGAGATAGATGCATAGAACCAAATTCACATTTCCAAGAGAAGAGCATGCTCCACAGAACCATCTCTTCAGTCCCATAATCTTTCATATCAAAGAACCCCACAAAGCTTGCCCATGTTCCTGTACTACATGATTATTGCTCAACATATACAAATAAAGAAATATGATTGAAAGTATACATTATTTTCTAATTTTAGGTTTTGTGCTTTTCATTCTTTTATCTTTATGCAATCTCTATCTCAAGTAAGGAGACAATTCCAAATCATAGCAAACTTTATAATTAAACAATATAACCACACTTTGGTCTTCCTTTTACTTGAATTTCTTGTGGTTTGTGAATTGTACTTTGTGTATTGCAATCTTCTGGGGGGAACAAAATACCCATGGAAGGAGTTGTAGAAACTAAGTATGGAGCAGAGACTAAAGGAAGGACAATCCAGAGACTGCTCCACGTGGGAATCCTTGCCATATTCAATCATCAAATCCAGACAGTATTGTGGATGCCAGACAGTGCTGGCTGACAGGAGCCTGATATAGCTGTCTCCTGAGAGGCTCTGACAGTACCCACCTAATATAAAACTAGAGGCTTATAGCCATCCATTGGACTGAGTACAGGATCCCCAATGAAGGAGCTAGAGAAAGGACACAAGGAGCTGAAGGGTTTACAGCCCCCTTAGGACAAACAACAATATGAACTACCTAGTACTCTCAGAGCTCCCAGGGACTAAACTACCAACCAAAGAGTACACATGGTGGGATTAATGGCTCCAGCAACATATGTATAGCAGAGGATGGCCAAGTCGGTCCTCAATAGGAGAAGAGGCCCTTGGCCCTGTGAAGGTTCTATGCCCTAGTGTAGGGGAATGCCAGGGCCAGTAATCAGGAGAGGGTGGGGTGGTGAGCAAGGCGGGGGGGAGGGAACAGGGGTTTGTTTTTGTTTTTTATTTTATTTTCTTTTTTTTTCTTTTATTTTTTGGAGGGGAACCTGAGAAAGGAGATATTGTATGACATGTAAATAAAGAAAACATCTAATAAAAAATAACCTTAAAACTCCTTTTTAAAATAATTATGCTATATTTTCATTTAAGAAAGTCAAGACTAAATCTCTACTTTATGGAGAGATGAAAGCACTTTAATTAAATTTTATTTTACATATAAGGTTATACATCACCAACAGAGATTACCCAAAGAATATTTTAAAAAAATAGTTTACAAGCAGCGGGTAACACAAAAATATTCACTTCTGAAGAGGCATTTGATTATTCACACTGTGAACCAGTTTCCACTGTTATTAAGATATCCTTAGGGAAGCTTTTAAATGCATTTCAATAAATGGCTACCCTTGAACAGAAATATAAAAATTTATCTATGTTGATTTGCAATCTCTATTACTCAGTTATTCACTTATTGCACATTAGCAATCCTTAATGAGAGACTGATTCATATAATCACACATAATTTATTACAAATTAGTGTAAAATTACAGCTGTTTGTATTCCCCATGTAGTGACCTAATTCCATTTGTCCTGCTTGTCATTTCGGCACTTGATCTTCCCAGGCACATTTTTTTTTTTTAAATAGGATCGGCTTTGCTTACTCACAAAGAGATTCTCTTCTATAATACTTCTATCTTTATGTTAATGACACTTAGGGATTGAGTTATCATTTAAAAATTTTCATGGCATGTATCTATATATCATATTTCCTCATAAGAGAGATCTCTTACAATTTCTCTATTATAAAGTATTATGTTTGTAATGTTATGTAAAGTATGTTAATGTAAAAATGTGAAAAAGTTCGACAACATTCTAAGCTGGGAAAAAAGATTAGGTGAGCCTATTTAAAATTGTCCATTCTGAGGCTTCTCACTATAAGATGAACCTTGAAACATCAAAGGACAGATTGATGCATGAAGTCGTAGCTGGAAAGAAATGTCAAGTGCATCTCAAAATATGAGTTAATTTCTGAAGTCACGTTTATATACATAAACTAATGGAACATGATCAATTAGAACATTTAGATATATTACATGGTAGAATGATTACATTGATCATTACATTGAACAATTACATTGATGATTACATTGTTTATGGTGTAGTTTGGTTATCTGATTATAAAACATATGAGAAAATTCACCATTTCAGTATTTCCAGATTATGGCTCTCCGTCTTTATTCACATGCATTCATATTTTTACCCAGTACTACAAAGCTTAAGTCAGAACTTCATTTTGATGAGTAAGATTTAAAACACAGTAAGCTTTAAAAATATCCATTTTAATATAAAAATGTTCCTGTTTAATTCGTACTTATTAACTTATCATAGTTACATTAGAAACCTTATTTTTTGAGCTAGGTCTTAAGAATTATCACAACATGCCATAATATACCAATGCACTTTATGGAGTGTTTAGAATGCTTAATAAATTGGGAACTTAAGAAGCTAAAAATCTCTTTACAGCAAGAAACAACATAATTTGCGATACGATACAGTCTACTGAATGAGAAAAAAAAAACTCTTGCCAATTGTAATGTTGACAGAGGGTTAATACCTAAGAGCACTCGAAAAAATATCTAGAATAATGAACTGGAGAAAAACTGGAACATTAAGAAAAAACAATTAAAGTGGTGTATAAAATTAAATGAATATTCTCAAAAAATGAAATAGAAATTACTAATAAATGCTGATACAACTTCAAAAATCTTTGTCATTAGAAAAAGCCTCACTTACACTTTGACTTATCGTCTTAACCCATGTCAAAAAGGTCAAGCCAAGACTAATCAACCAAATAAAAACAGACGCTAGGGAGGATAGAGGGAACCATCCATTGGGTCATGAAGGCATACTGATGCAGGCAGTATGGAAATCAGTGTAGAGGCTCCCGAAACGCCCTGAAAAGCAATCAACCACAGCAGTCTGCACTACACTGCTCTGGAGGATGTACCCAGAGGACTCTACATCGCACTACAGAGATCCTTTCACATCTATGTTCATTGGTGCGCTACTTATATATACAATACTTAAACTGTACTTTATCAATTATGGAAAGGTACATCTTAGAGTAAGAAATTTCCTCTAATATTTTCTCTGAATCTTTTACTTCTATCTACCCAATTATGAAAATGTGTTTTACGTTTAATGTATGATCTTATCTTTAAAAGAATTTTATCATTATTTGGTTTAACTATGCAACCAAATGTGTGAGAGGCATGCATTTTTAATATCAATAACTCTACATTTATTACTATATTATTCTCACTATTTTTTGTTTTGTCTCAGTAAGGCGCATCTCCAGCTATCTTTTTCTCATACAAGAATTCCCAGACACGCTGGGCAGTGGTGGCTCAGGCCTTTATTCCCAGCTCCTGGGTGGCAGAGGCGGACTTCTGAGTTTGAGACCAGTCAGGTCTACAGAATGAGTTCCAGGACAGCCAGGGCTATACAGAGAAATCCTGTCTAAAAAAATAAATAAATAAATAAAAAAAGAAGAAGAAGAAGAAGAAAGAAGAAGAAGAAAGAAAGAAAGAAAGAAAAGAGAAAAAGAAGAAAAAAAGAAAAAAGAAACACAATAGACATCCTGTTTTCCCTCTTGCAATTCTAAGTCCTCTTCTGATGTTTTATTACTTTAAATTTGACTTCAATTTTCCATCTTAGGTATTCTACCAACTGGCTTCCAGAACCTTTCTGTTTTCCATGTTAGACCCTTGCTTTTTTCTATATTTCCAGGTCTCCTTTATGACTGTTGTTAAAGTGCCTTTTGTTAATTATGTTATTACCTACAGTATTTTATTAATGTTTTTATTTTGTATTTACCATAATGTTCTTACATTTTATAACTCTTTTTTTATTTTTCTCAGTGTCAGACATTTTATAACTCAATTTTATTTACATATATGTGTACAAAAAACCGTTCATTAAATGTAATATACTTAATTTTTATTGATCATTTATTTCAATCATATTAATGTCTTATCCAGATATATAATGTTCTTGCTGTTTAAGGATTTTTCATCCCTCTCTATGGATTCCTTTACATACATGAGATATCTGTTTATATTTAAGATTCATAAGAACAGAACACTGGCATTCCTGTTAATTTTGATTTACTTAATTTATGCTATTCCCTGAAATATGATAAGTTATAAATCAATGCTTATTGCATAGAAGACTGGAATGTTATTTTCCTATTATATAAAATGTAAGGTTTACTGATTTTATCAGGTAAGCCATGTAGACCAATCCTATCAACCTTACATTCTATATTACAAGATAAGGTAAATTGCACATAGAATTTCTAAACAAATTTTCCATGTTTCAGAGTTTGGATTCATAAAAAACTCATACTTCTTAAAGCAGAAAACCCAATTTTATTATATTGCAATGATACCGAGCATAGGACAGTATAAATACCTTCTGTTTCTTCCTCCTGCAGTAAATGTATGCTCTTCCTTTTTTTGCTCATCTGTTGACTGATATTTTTAGGCTCTGAGTGTAGAGAGAGAAATATTTCTTAGAATAAGAATGACATCAGAATAAGAGGAATTTCATTATTTCAAAATAACTAAAAAGGTTTTAAATGAGACAAATAAGTAATATGCATTTACTTCAACAAAATCGAATACTACCCAGAAAAAGAAACATGACCAATCTTAACAGTTTAAGGAAGGTGGATTTTTAAAGTATTTAAATGTATTTTTACATTTAAATAATTATTTTTCATGAGTTTTAAATTTACTTTATTTTCTTATTCAAATATTTTGGCAGAACTATATATAATTCAGTTAATTTATTTTTTGTGTATTGTGTCTATGTAAATAAAATATGTGTATATCCACTTTTAAAAACCATGTTTCCTGCATTCAAGGAAACAATGACAATATAAAGAGTGAAGAGTAAGGTGGAAATCACAGTGCCTGTCAAGGTCAAAAGGCCACAGACAGAACCACTCAATAATTTCACAGGTATGTAAAAAATTGGAAGCTCTATCAAAGATTAGGAGAATCTAAACCTCCATAGGACAGTGACTGCTCTGTTTCCCATTGGCCAGTCCTCCTTCCCTTTCTGTCTTTCTGTCTATACACCTCTCTGCCTGTCTTCTTTCTACCAAATTACTCTATCTCAACTACAAACCTGCTAACATGACAATTTTGGAGGCTTGTTTAAGTTTAGAAATTACAATGGGAAATTTAATTACTTTATGCTATATGCTTTAAATATATTTTTAAATGGACGCTGTCTTAGCCAACATCCATTGATTTCTAAAATTCTCATTGTAGTATTTGTTCACAATGGCCAACCTGATAGAATGGAAAACTCAAAACGCCTGTCTCTGAGAAGACAAAGGAATGCAGAAACAAGTGTACCTAGAGATAATGCTTTTACAATGTCTCAAGTAAGTGATTGCTAGTGCCAGAGCACAACTGAAGGAAGGATAGATGAGCATGGAAAGACTAGGGAAGTAGTCTCAGCATAAGAAATGTAGGAGAGAATGTATGATATTTTGAAATGTGAACCAAAGAAGGGAGAATTTCCTGAGGAGAAAAGTGAGCATAGAACACAGTCAAATTTAAAACAATACTGCTGTTACAGGGACCCCAATGAAGGAGTTAGAGAAAGGACCAAAGGAGCTGAAGGGTTTGCAGCCCCTTAGGACGAACAACAATATGAACTAACTAGTACCCTCAGAGCCCCCAGGGACTCGACCACCAACCAAGGATTATACATGATGGGACTGATTGCTCTGGCAGCATGTGTATAGTAGAGGATTGCAAAGTCGATCATGAATGGGAGGAGAGGCCCTTGGCCCTGTGAAGATTCTGTTGTTCCTATCTGAAGCTGGATTCTATTTTGATTACAGAGAAGTCATTGGACGGCTAGTGTTAATGGAGTATAATCATTTTCAATGCATTAGAAAAATGTATCAGTGAAATGATTTTAAATGGAAGACTTTGAACACTTAAACTGACTGTGAACACCAGAGCGGTTGGTTGAGATTATTTAAAATTAGGAGTAGTAGAATTATGTTTTGTGTTACTCAAGAGGTAGCTTTCATGTATTTGTCTAATTGCAATCACCTGATGTTCTTCTCTATTTAAATGGTATACTTTCTTTCTCTTTCTTTTCCTTTTTTCTTTTCTGTGTTTAATTTTTCCCAAGCCAAGCAGAAAATCTGAAGAGTATGTACATTGCACCCAGGAAGGAAAAATAAAAAAAAACTACGTATGGAGATTTGGAGCATTGGAGGAACTATCAACTTACTCTCTGTATGTGTAGTAAATAACATGTGAAATGATTTTTAAACTTGGTGTTAAATAAACAAGAAACCAACAAAAATTTAGTTTACTTTTACATGGATCTGTGAGGTTTCCTAATAATTTGTAACTTCTGAAAGGGCAACGCTTTTATCAAGTAATACCAGCTCAGAACAATTCTGGAAATATTCATAGCATTTACAAAAGAGAGAAAGACAGAGGCAGAGAGAGACAGAGAGAAAGACAGGGAGACAGAGACAGAGAGCGATACAGAGAGAGTAAAGAATTTATAAATAGAGCAAAAAACAAAATATCACTAAAAAAAACAGCCCCAAGGAGAGATGTGCATAAGCCCGTTATACTAAAGGTTATGGATAGTCTGCCTGTGCCTCTCAATATAAGCTGTTTCCATGGCTTCACCTAATTACATGAAATGTTACAGATGATAAAGAAATGCCTCATTATTTTAAATGCCAATATCTTTCTTAGCATATCTCCCCTCAATTTCTCAATGCAGTCTTTATACAGACATTCTTTTCTAATTTTACTATAAAGACTTCATGTTTCTGTCAGCTTATATTAATTATACTAGACTCCTAATTTAAGAATATGACTCCTAATCTGGTATTCCTTTTAGGTTTAATATGTATTTTTAAATCATTTTTGTAGTCTCCTTGATCATAATCAAAGCTTTAAGTATGCCACCAAGAACACAAGATGACCTTGTTTTTAAGATGTTTCAGTGATATCTACTCAGAAACATTTACATATCATAGTGAAAGAAAGAAATGTCTCAACTGAAGTAATAAATTATATTTTCGTGTAACACACTTTAAGTAAAACTGTATCTGCAAACTTATTCTATTACTGTCAAGAAAATTTAACAATTTTAAATGTTCCAAAAAGATGTCTTAGAAATAAAATAATCTTTGTATCATAGTTTAAATATAATTAACCCTGGTGAAGCATATTTGATCCTTTTCCCCAAATATGAATTTGTTTAACACATGAAAGAGAAAGAAGTGCTAGATTTATTTCACCGTCTGGTAAGTATTCAGTTGATGTGATTATACTTTTGAAGAAAATATTTAGCTGGACCTCAAACCAATCACCATTGCTTTAATAATGCTCTCTCTGTCTCTCTGTCTCTCTCTGTGTTTCTGTCTCTCTGTCTCTCTCTCATTCACATAGCTTCAAAGGTAGTAGAATTTATTGCTTTGGAGGGAAGTGTGGTTAATACAGTGTCTTTTCCTTTAGAAAAGACAGTAAGCAAATCAGAGACTCCTCTTCGCAAAGTGGCTCAGAAGGACCTTCACCAAAATACAACAAGAGTGTAGCTGTATCTTCCATATTTTAAGAAATAATGTTTGGAGCAGGAATTGAAGGCAAGCAAAAGAGATAATGGATAAAATTATCCTCAGATGCCTTGAAACAATATTTGAATGGTAAGAACACAACATACAATAAAAGAACACAAGTACTATGTCATCTTAATTATTATTTAAGTTTATTTTATATTAGTATTTAAACCCTTTCAGTTAAAAGGTTACAATATAGGGCTTGAAAAAACATAATTCTTATTAAGTGGCAAAGATGACATTAATGTCATCTTTGATTAGGTAAAGAGGAAGGAGTTAAGGACAATTCAAATAAGACTCAAATGTTTAAAGGGTTGCTTTCTCTACTTGAAAAATGTTTTTTCTTTTTTTGCAAAAATAATCTGTGCATTGTTAACAGTTTCTGTGAATTAATTTTGAAAGCTATAGATTTGGAAAATCGTCTGGTGAACTGACAACATTCAAAGATACCCACTATGTGCAATACAATTAAGAAATTCAGGAACATTCACTGGACAGCTTGAAAAGCTGCAGATTGAGTATTGTCACTTCCATTCATATACCCATCCTCTGGAGGGCAATATGAATGAATCTTCCATCTTATCATGGAAAATAAATAAAAAAACATACTAAATTTCTAATTCAATTCTATATAACATATTGAAAATGTTAAGACAAATTTATAAATGTTAAGAATCTTTATATTGATTTATGATTTATTCCCTATATCATGACATTTTAGTTAATTTGAAAAGAAATTCAGTTATTAAAAACAAGCTTTTAAAATCATATTTCTGTGAAACATTATATTTACTCTTCACTGTTTTACACTAAAGAAAGGAGAAAACAAATATAGACAGCATTCCAATAAGTTGAAGGAGAAAGAGAAAATATAGGAGTATAAAACACTCTTCTGCAACAGTTCTTTTAAGTATTTGCTTTACAATTTAAAAACTGAGTGTGTTAATTGACTTGTACATGTGAAAGCCTGAATAAAAATGCCACTGAAAATATCTGAGAAATAAAGATGTCCATATAATAACATTTAGTGAGAATTTGGAAACACAGTGACCTTGAAGTAACAGAATCTCCATGTACAGACTGCACAATGATTTGTTCTAACTTGTCTGGTATACTTTCATTCACAGTATTATTAAAAAAGCAGTTAGTATGAGAACTTTAATTATGTGGTAGGAGATAAAAAGCAAAGTCAGAAAAGAAGAATCTAAAAATATTTTTCCAGGAAATAGTCTATAAACTTCTGAGTGATATGTTTCAGAAAAACACACTGGCTAATTCTGTTATATAAGAAACTTGGGTCCTGGACCTTTGATACATATGCAGACAGCAACACCATTGCACATAAAATATAAACAAAAATAAAGTGTTTTCTCTTTAAAAAAAACAATCATAAGACTACAAATACAGGTTTTTTTGTTGTTTTGTTTTGTTTTGTTGGTTTGTTTGAGACAGGGTTTCTCTGTATAGCCCTGGCTGTCCTGGAACTCACTCTTTAGACCAGGCTGGCCTCAAACTCAGAAATCTACCTGTCTCTACCTCCCAAGTGCTGGGATTAAAGGTATGCATCATCACTGCCTGGCACATTGAAAGTTTTTAATCCATTAGAAAATTTCTTCTATGCAAATGCTGTTGATTGTGTTCAATGACTGTATTTATTTCTTCACAGGGCCACTTTGGAAAGTTTAACTTTCAACAAAAAAATTTGAATTTTTGTTAAATTTCTTAAGTAAATATAACTATACACATCAGCTGACTCAAATATGTACAGATACCCAGAGTCAAATGGTGGCTGGGGCTTAGGGACTCTTATAGAAGGACAGGGGGAAGGATTGTAGGCCCTGAAGAGGATAGAAACTACAGGAAGATCAACAGAGTCAATGGACCCTTGGGGCTCGCAGAGTCTGAAACCTAAGTCAAAAACCATACACAGGGTAGACCTTGGCTTCCTGGCACATATGTAGCACATGTGCAGCTTAGTCTTCATGTGAGTCACAAAAAGGTGGAACAGGGGCTGTCCCATTTGTTGCCTGGTAAAGGGATGTGGTCTTTGAGCTGGGCAGCCTTTTCTGCCCTCAGTGGGAGAGGTAGCACCTAGCCTCACAGAGATGTGAAATGCCAGGGTTGGGGGATATATGAGGGGGGGCACCAGGTCAAAAGTGAAGGTGAGTGGGAATGAGAGAAAGGTTGTGGGATGTGTGCCCAACAGGTGGGCAGTGAGTGGGATGTAAAGTGAATAAGTAAATTAAATAAATAAATAAATGGTAAATAAAACAAAACCATAAATTTATATAAAATGTTAATTCTTCAGTTAGTGACTTTGAAAAACTGGTAGAAAACCAAAGTAGAGTATGAAGTACAATATAATGTTTCTTCCATTTCAAATGCTGGCCAGAGCTTATGTATGCTTCTAAACCATCACCACCATCCCCACCACCATCTCCCCCCACCATCACTATCACCACCGTTACCACCACCATCACCACCACTACCACCATCACCACCACCACCACCACCACCACCACCATCACCACTACCACCATCACAACCACCACCAACAACAACACCATCACCACTACCACCAACAACAACCATCACCAACAACACCATTACCATCATCACCACCATCACTACCACTACCACCATCACCACCATCACTATCACCGCCATGGCATCTTGGGATTCTTTACTATTGTTCATTGTGCTTCCACATTGCCCCTCTCACCATGTGACTGGCCACCTTTAGGCATTTATTTTTAAATTCCATATATAAAATTAGAAGATAAAATATTGAGAGGAGTAGTCATACTACCTTACCATCTCTTCTTTACTTTCAAATAACTTTTAGTTGTCTATTAGTGGCATTTTAATCAGTGTGTTTTAGTTTTTCTCTTAACCCAGCTAGCTCCCAAATAATTGAGCCTGGGTTATTATTTTTATTTACTAGCTTTAGAGTACAACAAATGATCAGTGTTAATCTATTTTTAATCCTTTTAGCTAACCTGGCTACCTCCAGGTCAAAATCCCAGTCATAGTTGCATTTTAGTACTGAACTGGCCTTTTGTGTTTACTTGTGGTTTCTCCAAGACTCTCTCAGTAGCTAATCCTCCACTTCTATCTTCTTCCTCCTCCCTGGCTGGAGGAAGTCCAGCATTATTTTCTCCCCTGCCCAGTCATTGCCTGATAAGCTATCTTTATTGATCAACCAGAGAATAATTGGGAAGCAATGTTTATATAGTATTGAGATAGAACATTACATTATCAGATATGGGGACAAAGAAATCAGCATTTGAATGATACAAGGATAATCTTTCCACAGTTCACAATAGCATGTTTACGTTTGTGAATTAGCTCTTTCTTCAGAAGATAGACCATGAGGATTTTATGGAATGCCTGTCATGTGGGTTATATCAGACTGCTGGCAAAATTCCTGAAATGGCTTGGCAATATGTTTAGGAGCATTGCTATATTTTTTAATATTTTATAGAAGCATAAAATAACATTTTATTTTAGGTATACTCTGCTGATTCTAATTTTATATTTTTATAAATCCTTTCCTACAGCGTTTGAAAATAAATCCCATAGCTTATATTTGTCTAAAGAAAGTTAGGACTTTAGATAATTTCCTTCATATTTAAATGTGTATTTGCAATTATGACAAGGAGATCAGAAAAAAATCAATTTCATAGTTATTATTTCAATAAAGAATTGTATTAGATGAAAGAAATTTTGTTTTTCTTTTTGTTAGGTTTCTTAATTTTTTTTTAGTTTTTGAGATTATAATATAATTTCCCTCTATATAGTATATCATTTTCCCCTAAACTCTTCTACTTCTAAATCCTACCATGTACTTTACCCCCTAATTTCAAAATTATTACCTCTTTTCTCAGTAACTGTAGTAACATGCATATATGCACTTATATTCATGTATGTTTTCATATATCTATACACACACACATAGTAGTATATACATATATATGTGTATATGTACTCTCATTTATATAGTACCATACACATATATATGAATGTTGTCAAGGATGATTATTTGGATAATCAATGGTTTTTGTCTTTTCTCAATGAGACTATTTCTCCTAATTTCAAATTATATAATTGCCTTTAGTTATTTACATAGGGTTGAGACCTCAATCATATTAACCACCTTAACATGTCTATTGTTTTCTTCATTCAACTCATGTTTGGGTAGCTATGTTGGTAACACTTTTTAAGTCCACTTCTTAAATTTCTAGAAGACACAACTTTACAGAAAATCTCCCAATCAACTGGCTGTTACCATCTTTCCAAACACTGATCCTTATGAGCATGTGTTTTGCAGATGTATCCATTGGAATCGGGTTCCACGGCTCTGTGTTCTGTTTCCTGGGGTTTTCTGTTACAGTTTCCATCCTTTCAAAGGACAGTTTTCTTAGTAAGAAATAAGGATTGAACATATTTTGGTGTATAAGAACACGTACTTAAACTCTTTATCTTTTATAGCAATTTTAAGAAGAGCAAATAAAATCTATTTATTTTATTTTATTTATTTATTTATTTATTTATTTATTTATTTTTGGTTTTTTTCAAGACAAGGTTTCTCTGTATAGCCTTGGCTATCCTGGAATTCACTCTGTAGACCAGGCTGGCCTCGAACTCAGAAATCCACCTGGCTTTGCCTCCCAAATGCTGGGATTAAAGGCGTGCACACCACCGCCCAGCTTATTTATTTGATTTTTATCATATAATTTATATTATATTCTCTGTGTTATTAAAAAAGAAGGAGTAAGTCATAACCTACCATTTTGGCGAAAGACATTTATTCAGAACTGCTCTTGGGAAAGTAATTTATCATTGTTATGTCAAATGTTATATAAAAGTTATAATTTATGGCATAAATTAGGTAGATTTTGTTAAATGTTAATCTTAATTAACTTAATTATTATCTTTGTCCTTGACTGCCCAAAGACATTGCTGTTGGCTTTTATGTTTGTTAAAAAAAAATGTTACTAAGGGACTACTCTGTGCAGAAAAATAGAAAATTGTTTTATAATATTAATTTACATGTCAAACACAATTTTTATTCTTTAACAATTATTTGATGTGTATCCTTCAATGTTCATGGGCATAATTTTCTGTTAAGCACTTAAAATCCATGTAGTGCAACTTGAAAATTGATTTTTTTAATTTTATTTGATTTTACTTTACTAAAATTTATAATTTTATATCTACATGAATATTGACTTCTACACTGGAGCTCAGAGCTTTGAGTTTTTCTGGGTTTAGCCAATTGCCTTCTTATCTCGCACTTGAAGCAATGATACTTTTATCATCAATTTTCTTATTAAATTAGTAAATTATTAATTTCTCATGAGTGCTGTAAGTTGACCTGAATTAACTCAAATTTTAGAAATAATAGCAAGTACTGGGCTATATGAATTTCTTTGTAATGGGTTTAATTAATAAGTCTTTAGTGCCTAGACTTTGATCACATTCAGTCACAGTCACCTGATTGGTGTAAAGCTTTCTGCTGATATTTAATGTCATGCTATTACCATGATTTAGACCAAGTCTAGGGAATGTCCACTTCATAGACTGTCTAGAAGATTATCATTGAATATCTCAATAATTTCAGAGTCTATGTTTAATGAAATCTTAAAACTTAATATAAAAATTTCTCTCAGAAGCAAGTGTAGGCAGGTGAAAGCTTTTGTATAAGATAGATAGCACAAAAGTTTGAATTTATTTATATGATTATCACATTTGAATTTATTAGTATTATGTTTATTGTATTAGACTTTACCCTTGAAGATAGCATTGCTTGAGAGTACTTGACCATATATACCTGATGACTTAGCAGATCTCTTAATTCAGTTGTGAATTAAGACAGAGTTTAAATATAGGTACACATAAAGACCTGAAGCTTTGTATGTAAAAGGTCAGTAAGAAACTGAATTCTTTATCAAGAGTGATATTGCTGTTAGACATGAGCCTATAGCTGTATGAAATATGTGAGGCAAAAAATATAAATAAAGAGATAACTCAAAATTATTTTTAAATATTTTCTTCATGTTTTTTATTTTTTTAATTTGATCTTTTTTCTAAAGGTTAGATTGGTTTATATTTTCCTTATGGTTTCCCTACCATCATCAATCGAGTTCTTTATATCCACTCACATCCAGAATTTTGTTAGCTAATTTTTTATTCAGTTAATTGACTGAATGCAGTTAATATTATAAGGGATACTTCTTCATAATTCTCTTTCTTTGTTGAATCTTTATGTGATTTGGGTATCAGGATAACTGTGGCCTCATTAAATGAAATTGGTAATGTTCCCTCTTTTTGTGTTTTGTGGAATAATTTAATGAGTATAGGCATGAACTTTTCTGTTTTTAATTAATTTATTCATTCATTTGTTCATTAATTCATTCAGTCATATATTATATCCAGACCATAGCTTCTCCTCCCACCTCCTCTCCCAGTCATTCACTCCACCTCTACTCTTTAAATATCCACCCCTCCTCTATTTCCCTTTAGAAAAGGGCAAGCCTCTTAGTTATATTAACCAAACATGGTATATCAGGTTGCAATAAGACCAGGTACCTTCCCTCATATTAAGGCTGAAAGAGGCAACCCAATGGGAGGGAAATGTCCCCCAATCAGGCCAAAGGGTGGGAGAGACAGGTCCTACTCACACTGTTACGAGTCCCACATGGTTTCTGAGGTATCTGTCTTTGAGTAAAAAAACTGGAAATAACTTAAATGCCCCTCAACCAAGCTACAAAACTATAACATATATGTAGAGAAGGCCTAGGTTAGACAAATATAGGCTCTCTGTAGGTTCAGTTTCTGTGAGGCCCTATGGGTCCAGGTTAGTTGGTTTTGTGGCTTCTACTGTGTTGTCCTTGACACGTGTGGCCTCTCCAATCTTTCTTACTCTCTTCTGAAGGATTCTTCTATCTCAGTCTAATATTTGGCAGTGGATCTCTGCATCTAATTTCATCAGTTGCTGGATGAAACCTCTTATTACATTTGGACTAGGTACTAATAGCAGAATATCATTAGGAAATATTTCATTTACTTATTTTTCCAACTTTGCTTCTATATTAGGTCTCTGAGCTATCCAGGCTCTCGGTCCACAAACTAGAAACAACCTTAATGTCCCTCAAACAAGGAGTAGATAAAGAAAATGTTGAATATTTATTCAATTTGTTTCACTCAGATCTTAGGAGAGAGAGAGAGAGAGAGAGAGAGAGAGAGAGAGAGACAGAGACAGAGAGACAGAGAGAGAGAGAGAGAGACAGAGAGACAGAGAGAGAGACAGAGAGACAGAGAGACAGAGAGACAGAGAGACAGAGAGAGAGAATCATGAAAAATTCAAGCAAATGGATAGAACTAGAAAAAAAAAAAAACAAGTGAGAGAAGTCAGACCCAGAAAGATAAACATTAGACATAAGGTAAAAATAATCAAGCTTTGATCTACAGACCTGGAGATGCTAAATAACAAGGAGGGTATCATAGTTAGGGTTTGTATTTTTGCATAAAACATCATGACCAAGTAGCAAGTTGGAGAGGCAGGGATTTATTCAGCTTACACTTCCACATTGCTGTTCATCACCAAAGAAAGTCAGAACAGGAACTCACACAGGGTAGGAACTTGGCAGCAGGAGCTGATGCAGAGGACATGGGGATTGCTTCTCCTGCCTTGCTTAGCTTGCTTTCTTTAAAACTTAGGACTGCTGGCCCAAGGATGGCACCACCTACAATGGGACCTCCCACCCTTGATCACTAATTGAGAAAATGCCTTACAGCTGGTTCTCCTGGAGGCACTTCCTCAAGTGAGCCTCCTTTCTCTGTGATAATTCCAGCTTGTGTCAAGTTGACACATAAAACCAGCCAGTGCAGAGGGCTCAAGGATGCAAGACTCTCCAGGGGAAAGGGAAACAGAATAGTTATTGCTGGTACCAGTTGTAGATGGGAACAGCAGGAAGTAACAGGAGCAAAGATGGAGAGAATGACTTCTTCGAGAGACAGCTGAAACTGGATGGCATTTCTTGGACAAGGTAGAAAGTTAGTACAAGGAAAACTCCCAGGAATCTATAAGGGGGGATCCTAGTTAAGACTCCTAGCTGACCTGAACTTCCCATCTCCTATAACCAGGCATGGCTTCTAGTAGAAGGCCTGGGACACAATATTTTACATAAATTTGTCCTATATGCAAAATGTGCCATGGTAAAGTTGTCATAGAAATTGTAGGAGTGACCAACCAATGACTCTCTAGCTTCTATCTTATTAGGGTGCATAAGTCTGTTTAAATTACAAAGTTTAAAAACTTTGGAAAATGGTAATTATCAAGAAAACTTTCCATTTATTTTAAATTTTCTAATTTGGTAGAGTATGTTTGTAAACTGAATCCTTAGGATTCTGTGACTTTCCTTTGTGTCTATGGTTGTGACCCCTTTTGTTTTCTGATTTTGTTAATTTTGTTATTCTATTTTCAATTATATTCACTTTGAGAAAGGGCTTATTGATTAGATTGATCTTTTTCAAGAACCACTCATTGTTTCAATAATCATCTGTACACTTCTCTTTGTTTGTATTTTATTAATTGCAGCTCAGAGAAGTCCAGTCTAATTCTAGTAGGTCTACCTTCATGTGTTACTTGATCTTTTTCCCTTGCAGGACTTAATATTCTTTCTTTGTTCTGTATGTTTAATATTTTCATCACATTATGACAAGGGGCCTTTCTTTTTTGGTCCAATGTATATTGTGGTTTTCATGCTTATTGAACTTTGAATGCAATTTTTGTCTACAGGTTAGGCAAACTTTTTCTATGTTTTTTTGGGCCATTGGGCTGGGTTTATTCATCTTCCTCTACTCCTATTATTCTTAATGTTTTCATAGTGTCCCAGATCTCATGAATATTTTGTGTCAAAGTTATTTATATTTAACATTTTCTTTTACTTATGCATTTTTTCCTTCATACCAAGCTAACCTTGAGATGGATCAAGGACTTCAATATAAGCCCAGATGTACTGAGAAAGAAAGAAAAACAAATGAGGAAAAGTCTCAAACTCATTGGCATAGGAAAAGACTTTCCAATCAGAATGTAAATGGCACAGGAATATAGAAAAATTAAAAGTGGGATCTCTTGAAATAAAATTTGCTTAGTAAATGGCACCATCATTTGGATAAACTGTCAGGCTACAGAATGGGATTTTTTTTTTTTTTAACAACTACATTTATGATAAAGGGCTAATACATAGAACATATAAAGAACTCAAAAATTGGCCAACAAGAAAATGAATAACCAAATTTAAAATAATGGAATACAGATCAGAACAACTTCTCAAAAGAGGAAACCCAAATGATTGAGAATCACTTTAAAAAATGTTCGATATCTGTATACATCTGAGAACCTCAAATCAAAACTTCTTTGAGTTTTCTTCTTTTTTAATTAGTTATTTTCTTGATTTAAATTTCAAATGATATCTCTTCTCCTGGTTTCCCCTCTGGAAAAAAAAGAAAAATCTGTTCTCTCCCCCCTCCCCCTGCTCACCAACCCACCCTCTCCCACTTCCTGGCCCTGGCATTCCCCTACACTGGAGCATAGAGTCACAGGACCAAGGGCTTCTCCTCCCATTGATGACCTACTAGGCCATCCTCTGCTATACATATGCTGCTGGAGCCATGAGTCCCATCATGCGTACCCTTTGGTTGGTGGTTTAGTCCCTGGGAGCTCTGAGGGTACTAGTTAGTTCATATTGTTGGTCTTCCTAAGGGGCTGCAAATCCTTCAGCTCCTTGGGTCCTTTATGTTCAGTCCAGTGGATGACTGTAAGCCTCCACTTTCTATATTAGTCATGCACTGACTAATTTGTACTCTACAAAAACTGAAGGTGAAGCTCTAATTCTAAAAGACCATACCTAGACCATTCATTGAACATGGAGAAGTTGAGCTGCAGTCTTCACCACTATACTATGTTCATGATATTGGAAGGTAAGCTGCATATTACTAAACAAAACAGGTAGACATGAACCCAGGTACAAAATGTTAGATCTACAATGATTACTTGCATGAAAAATATGCTAGTACAACCATGTGAGAAAGCATATAAGACCAAGGATGTAATACCCAATTTAATATAAGGTCTAGTCTACAAGAAGAAACACATCATAACACTGCTCAGATGGCCAAGAACTTGACACTAGATCAGTCAGGGACATAGGAAAAAATCAGATACAATTTTTCTGCTAAACTAGTGGTCCCTTTTAGTGTTGTGACCCTTTAACACAGTTCCTCATGTTGTAGTGACCACCTAGCCATAATATTGCTGCTTCATAACTATAATGTTGCTACTGTTACAGTATTATGTTATCATATAAATATGTGATATGTTGGCTATCTGATAAGTGATCCCCAAAAGGGTGACAAGTCATAGGTTGTGAACCTCTGTGCCGAAGGAAGCTAGCTATAAAATCACTGCTAATGACATTCTGTTATGTTCATAGATCAGTGCCTTGGCAGCAATAATCAGAGAAGCTTCCTTCTGCAGTAGATGGAAACAAATTCAGAGACCCACAGGTGGGCAATGTGCAGATGATCTTGGATCACTTGGTCCTAAATAGGACTCCTCCATCATTCCCATTGGCTCAGGGAATCCTGTGGAAGAGAAACTGGTAAAACCATTAAAGACAGATGATGGAAAACACCAAGAAAACAAGGGAACAATAAGGAACCACAGCAGAAATGATTCATGTATGAATCACAGAGACGGGAATCATACAAATGTCTTTGTATCATGGGCTTCCAGCATTGCATTGAGAGGAAAAGGGGATTTAAGCCCCATCCATAACTCTGATGCTATCTCCTATTGAAAGCCACTAGCAAATGAAAAATAAGTTTTCCCTAAGGAAATCTCACTACATATACAAACCTTTCTTAAGGCCCGAGCCATGCTCAGAAGTACATGACCAACACAAAATGAATGGTATTTTCTGAAGGCTTTTTTTTTTGTCTTTTTATTTTATGTCTCATAGTGCATTATATGGGCATTACTTTTCTCACCTCAGACCTTTTGCTCATTTATTATCGTTTCTGCCACTATATGCGGAACAGCAAGATTTCCAAATACTTGACTTCTTCTAAGTTTTTTTTTTTT
>NW_022196915.1:74524362-74556675 GCF_008632895.1 Mastomys coucha
CAAACCCCTGTTGCCTCCCCCCCTCCTGCTTGCCACCCCACCCTCTCCCACTTATTGGCCCTGGCATTCGCCTAAACTGGGGCACAGAACCTTCACAGGGCCAAAGGCCTCTCCTCCCATTGATGCTCGACTTTGCAATCCTCTACTATATACATGGTGCCAGAACAATCAGTCCCACTATGTATAGTCCTTGGTTGGTGGTTGAGTCCCTGGGAGCTCTGAGGGTACTAGTTAGTTCATATTGTTGTTCGTCCTAAGGGGCTGCAAACCCTTCAGCTCCTTTGGTCCTTTCTCTAACTCCTTCACTGGGGACCCTGTACTCAGTTCAATGGATGGCTGTGAGCCTCTACATCTGTATTAGTCAGGTACTGTCAGAGCCTCTATTGGACAAAGTTCTACTGGAGGACCCAGCTATACCACCCCTGGGCATATACCCAGAAGATGCTCCAACATGTAATAAGGACAGATCCTCCACTATGTTCATAGCAGCCTCATTTATAATAGCCAGAACCTGCAAACAACCCAGATGTCCCTCAACAAAGGAATGGATACAGAAATTGTGGTACATCTACACAATGGAGTACTACTCAGCTATTAAAAACAATGAATTTATGAAATTCTTAGGGAAATATATGGATCTGGAGAATATCATCCTGAGTGAGGTAACCCAATCGCAAAAGAACACACATGGTATGCACTCTCTGATAAGTGGTTATTAGCCCAGAAGTTCGGAATACACAAAGAACAACCTACAAACCACAAGAAACTCAAGAAGAAGTAAGACCAAAATGTGAACATTTTATTTCTTCTTAAAAGGGGGAACCAAATACCCACAGAAGGAGTTGCAGAGATTAACTATGGAGCAGAGATTGAAGGGAGGACAAGCCAGCCTGATATAGCTATCTCCTGAGAGGCTCTGACAGTACCTGACTTCTTCTAAGTTTATCACTTAATATTGACATGGGGCAATTTGGGATTATGACTGAGAAGAGTAAAAATAATTATGTATGTACATATGTATGTAAAAAATTATGTTTGTATATACATACAAATATGAGAGACAATAACAAGATACTACATTCCATGAGTTTAAAAATGCATGTTATAAAAAGGTTTAGATATTTTTCCTATAAATGCTTGAATCTGAAAAAGATTTGCATACCTATTGAAGCTATTGCCTCAATGAGTAATTTATGTGTCAGACTTGACCTTGCAGAGAGTGTGCTAAAAATATCTGAACTTCAATCATCTGTAAGCTAACAATTATCAATACAGTAAAAAATCAGCTTTAAAATTAAGTAAATAAGACAGAAAAGAAGGAGCCCACTAACCTCATAAATATTAATATTCTATCAAATATGCTCAGATATTCCTAGACTTATGCTTATCACATTTCTCCCTTTCCTTTTTTTGGGGGGGCAGGGAGGGAGGAGACAAGATTTCTCCATGTCGTTCTGGCTGTCCTGCCTGGTGTCTTCTGATCACCACACATGCAAACAAATACACACATAGACACGTATCCATACACACATACACACACTGATAATATATACAGTATACCACATTCACCATATATATAATATATATTATATATATATATATATACATATATATAAAACCATAAAGATTAAAATAAATTATGCCAGAAACTCACTCTGTAGGACAAGCTGGCTTTGAATTCAGATCCACTTGACTCTGTCTCAGTGCTAAGACTAAAGGTATTCCAGACCATGGCCTGTTCACATTTCTTACAGTTTCATCACTCTGATTGATGTTTTAATATGAAAAATAAATCAAAAGTAAAATTTAGTAGTATTTAGTGAACAACATGTTATTGAATGTTTAGATATTTTATAAAGTTATTTTCTGGATATGGCATCTATTCACAAAAAAACATTTCCAGTTGTAATCTATATTACTCCTCTTTACAGTAAGCAATCAATATATTACTTTCTTTTTTTGTGAACTGGTTTCAGTTTTACATAAGTCAAGAATAATCTCCATTTTGGGGAAGCAAATAGAAAGTTGAAATCTAGCCTTAGCACAACGTGGTTGTGAATGGTCAGCTTCCTTGTGAAAATAAAAAGGTCTGGTTGGGAAATGGTTGGCTTTTATGATTGCTTTGCATGTTCAAATATTATTTTTATATTTAACTCTACACTATTAACTAATTCCCCCAAAACATATTGAATAGCATCTTCAGGATATGTGACATTAATTCCTAGTATGGATAATATGTTCATATATGTGAAAGTAATCAGAACATTTAAACATTTTGCCTTGTGAAAATAACTTAGAAAAAAGGAACTTCTAAACATTCACTGACTTTTATTATTTTAAATGTACTCAGAAGTGTACATCCTCCTAATTTTCATCCCTGAGTATATGTTAAAATAACTTATTTTTATTAAAAATATAGATGACAAAGAAATAAGATAATTTTTTCTTATCAGTAAATCTCTTAAAATAAATTTCTTTTTCATATATCTCATACACCTCTTTATAGATTATAGATTATAATATAATTACAAAATTATAATTTCCCCTTTCCTCTTTCCAGTACTTCCTATATATACCTACATTAATTTCTTTCAAATTTATACCTTTTTTCATTAACTGTTGTTATATATATATATGTATATCTATGTATATATGAATATATATATTTGAGTATATATAACATGTGTATTAGGATGGATTTGCATATATCCTATATATGAATACTACTTGATAGATGCTGCTACTTGTAAATATACTTTTCCTAGACCGAACAGATTGTTTTGAGAGGTTCAATAGTCAAGACTCTTACCATAGTAGCTTAATAACTGAGTGCACATCCCCAGAATCCAGTCAAGTCCATAAGTGTTGGAATTTATATTCCTAGAACTTCTATAGCAAGATCAGGAGTGGTGGGCAGAGAGCCAGGGAAGCAGTTGGCAAATAGCTTGCCACACACAGGTGAGAGAGTTAGAAGGAAAGAGCAACCCTGGTGACTGTCCTCTGGTCACCACACATTGGTGACTGTCCTCTGGTCACCACACATGCAAGCACTCACATGCACAGACACACACCCATAGATACATAAGATTCGTAATACATACAACATGCCTCAGATGTCACATGTACAACATATACATACACAGAAATAAAGATTAAGATGTTATTCCAACAATTTACTGGACAGGATATCATCCATGGGGCAATATATGTACAAATTTTTATCTTAATATTTCCTTATTTGTAATTTTTTTAAACTAAATTTACTTACTAGTGTGACTGTGTTTTGCTCCTATAGGTTCTAATGTGCTATTATAAGATTATTGAGTGACGTTCCTGGCCTGGATTGGAACCATGACCTCTTATGACTCTTCCACTGAAATTCTTAAGAGTCATTTATAAAAATGCAAGCAAGCCAGCAAACAAAGAAAAACCAAAACTCCAGAAAGCCTGAGTATTTCCTATATACACTTACAAATTTTGTACACTAAGAGAAAATATAATAACTAAATTTTGTACACAAAGAGAAAAGATAATATCTTTAAAGAAATGAAACTCTTTCAGAACTAAGATGAAGGCAAGTGTGGAAACAGTCTTCATTCCACCTACTTCTCTAGTCTAACGTTTGTTTGACTGTAAGCCAAATGAGAGCATAGCTAGCTACAACATGGCATTTTTTGTACTTTTCATATGAAAATTGCCTCCAAATAATTTTGACCCATGAAATAAGTTCTAAAGTACTCTGTTTCAACACTTAGTCCTACTGTGACTAGATGTGCCAGGGTGGCTTGGTGCACATGGGAGCCTTCCTCTTCTTTGAGGAGAACAGGGGACGGAATGTGTGAGGATGGTCCTGGAGGTAAGGAAGGATAGGGATGTAATAGAGATATAAAATGAATAAATACATAAATAAGAAATAAAAGAGAATTCTACAATGTCTGTCTTAATATATTAAGATTGGTTTGATTTGTACTTTGATAAGCTAGAAGGTTCAAGATAATACGGCAGACATGTTAGACATATAGATTCCTCAGCATCCATCATGTTCTTTATATCTTATTTTATGATGTTATAAACACACAGCTAAGGTGCTGTATAAATGCAGTCCTGAAAATAGGGACCTGAACTGGCACTATCATCTTGGTTCTGGGATTTTAGTTGTTTGTCAGCCACTAACTGCTAGGTCACTATGCTCTTCTGTTGAATAACAACAAGAACAAAAACTAATGAGATGCTTATATCTGAAACTGCAACTCTGTGAGTTTGGTGGGTCAAGAAAATACATGGTTTCATACTTAATTTTCAAGAGTTGAAAAACAATTTAAATGTTTTCTAAGTAGACCTAATACTCTATTTCTAAATTAAAATAAGGTTTATTATATTACAAAATCATACCACAGTTGAAAAAGAACTATAGGAGCACTGATGTTTACATATATGTATATGTATATATGTGTGTGTGAATGTTTATGTATAATGTATATTTATATGAGGTATATCTGTATTGTATATAGAAATACATTAACACATATTTTCATATATATGTGTGCACACATATACATATATTTTCAAACATACCACACACACACACCACACACACACACACACACACACACATACACACACACACACATACACATTACTTGACCAGAAAGAGGTCTTATCATAAAAGGTCAGGGTCTTAAACTAATCCATGTAGTTATTACTAGTATGTGTTTCATGTTTTCGGAAACACTTCTAATCAAAAGTATTGAGCAATTTGTAGTCCAGTGTCTCTTCGACAACTAAGATGAAACATAGCCAGTTTTAAATAATAGCAGCACTTAAACTGCATTATATGAAATAATTTATAGCATTGTTAGAGTAAACTATAGATCTCAGGTTAAGGTAAAACTACACATCCATTTGACAATGTTCTGCAAGTCTAGATGCCATGTGACTTCTTTTTCTCCATTCACAAGAATATCCATATGCATATTTGTGAACACCTCTTTAACATCAGCTTGTAATTGTATTCTTTCCTTTTTCATAATGGAAAGATGTTTCCAATCTTGGTTACCAAGACAACTTAATTATCTGATATAACAAGAGGCACAGATGGCATTTAAAGCTCAGAACAATTCTTTTGGATCCATTATTTGTTTGGCAATTAATGTGTCTTTCCTAGGTTAACTGAAAAAAAATGGCAATTTAATTTTTTCTTCTGTATTTTTGTCACATATAATTGGTTAGATTAGCAAATTTCATACATACTTATCAGGCAATATATCTACATGAATTTATAGACTCATTCATGTATGTGCATATGTTTATATATTTTTACACCCATGTATAGCCTTCATCTTAAAATTCTAGGATTTTTGTAGTTCTAATAATTAATAATAATTAACAATAAAAATGAATATCCTAAACTTACATGTATTGGTAAGCTGCTTGTTTCTGACGTGAATAATCTGATAAATCTAGATGTGATAAACCCGTCTGATGTAAATCAACACACTAGTTACAACAGCATGAAGAACTATGCATTTCAGCTACTTCATAGCACAAACACCATTGCATTAACTGTATGGGTATCTCTCAGAAAAGTAAACTGCTTATACTTTCAACAATAATTATATCAAGTCTTATACAATTTAAAATTTCTGATTATGTACTATGGTAGTAATAAATCGACGAAAGAGAAGGAATCAGTAGCTTGTAGTTTTGCTAGCTGTACAGCTTTGAAGTGATATTTCTTGGGAATCTAACTCTCAATTATGGGCAACAGTTATCCCAGAGACTAATTAAGGCTGCACCTTTAATGGAACTGTGGTTTCAGTCATCTTCAGAGCAGATTCACTAAAACATGAATTATCTCTACGAATAATACATCCTCCATTCATAATCCTTGAAAGATGATAGGTTTGCTCAGCTATGTGTAAAATCACGACATGGGCTTCCTGATCTTTGAAGTGAGAAATATGGTGTCAAAGGACACTAAAAGGGGTCAACAAAAGTGCTTTATAATGACAAAAATGTTCAAGTGCCTGCTACACAATGCATTCTTAGAAGGGTGACAGAGATTAGTGTCATCATTAGAAACTTTAAAGATTCGGGATAATGATTATTACCCAGAGCCTTTCTACATATCTATTTGGTCTATTCAGAAGACAAATGGACTTTAGAGGTTAACAAGGCATTATTGCAAACTTAATTGACTCTATTTTAATTACAAGATCTATAATACCTGTGATTCCATTGCTGGAAAAAAATCAACATATTCATTGAGACTTAGTAAGTGGCTATTAATCTGGTGAATGCTTTCTTCTCTATGTTTATTACTTAGTGATCTTCACTCGCCATTTCTTGCAGCTGCCATTGCCAGCACTAAAACTTCTCAGTTCTTCATGCCTACATCAGATTTCTAACATTGACTGCTTTTCTATTACATATGACATCATGCTGCTTCATTGTATTCATCATCTATTGAATTGGTAAAATATTTAGGATGCTTTTATAAGACTCAGATTTGCCAAGGAGTAATTAATAAATCACAAAAGTGAAATTCTGTTTCTAATTTCCATAATCCATGAAGTCATGGAGACATAGTTGTTCAATTTAGCAAAGACTACTTTCCATACCTGGCAACCTTTTAACATTGAGAGATAAAATACATCAAATGTCCTAGATATTACTTTTGTATACCGAAGGGAAGATCCTTTTTACTTGGCTGATTTTTTTTTTTTACCAAATCTACACACTGTCAGTTTTGAACATTTCTGGGCCAAAACAATTTTTGAAACAGACACTGAATTTAGAGAAACATTCATGAGTTAGCAATGTGGTACAAAAAAAATGCAATTTTGATTGATAATTGTTTTGGTAGAATAGAGATGATGTAGTACTTACAGCCTTTAATTTCTCTTTGGAATTTGTACTCAAATGATTCCTTCATACTGAGCTTATAGTTAGCATCTTTTGGATTTCAGCCTGTGAATTTAGTTAAGATCCTTTTCCACATAACATCAAGCTATATGAACTGAGCATGCCATTGTGAATTTGTAATCGATACCCAGTAAAATTTCTTCATTAAATAGAAGTGTTTTATATAGTTGTTTGTATTGTTGTACACAGGTTCCAAAGTTATAAATAGCAGTAAGAACAAGTGACTTGGTCACCTGTACACATTGTACTGTTTTACTGTCATCTCCAAACATTGTGTCAGGATAATTCAAATGGCAACTGGATGGCAACTGTAAATGGCTGTCTTAGATTACTACAGATTACCAAATGATGCACTAACCTTTAGATTTTTTAAATATAAGATTTATTAAACATAAGAAATTGAAAACACAAGCTGGATAATGCTATTATATAGACTGGCAACATTTATGGCAGCCAGGTGTCAGGGAACATACAACTCTGACTTCTGTTACCTTTTTGTATAATAATCATTTACTGCAGATATTAATGCAACATCTTCAAAGATTTCTCCAGCATCCAATAACAAGTGTTAAAATACCTGTTACTTTGTAAGTAGTGTAAATTCTCAGATGTTTTAAGTTATTGAGGTATGGTGACAGAGATGAAGTAGCATGCAGAGAAATGCTTATCAGAAAGAAAAAGATGAGTATATAATGTGATTAACCAGGGCATAAAATGTTTTAGGGGAAACTATTGGAATGTGGTCTTCCAGTGCTGTTAATTGAGTAAAGATGGAACTTAGTATCTGTCAACTGCATGAAATTTGGCTAGCTGAATTGTTACTGCTCAGATTAGAGCAAGGTACTCAGAGATGTTATTTCATTTCATTCTTTTTTTTTTTTTGGTTTATTCTTCAGGAAACACAAGTAAATTATATTCTTTTTTGCTCACTTAATGCTTTATAAATGCTTTATAAATGTGCTTTATTTTGAAATAGTTTGAGGCTCCCCAAAGTTTTTAAAACTAGTAGAGTCATTATTTACTCTTTTCTTACCAAAAAAATATTTATGTAAGTGTAATACATGGTCAAAATTAGGATATTTTAACTGGTATTTTGAGTTTTTATAGGACAATATTGGTATGGTACTATGGTTTGGTGCCATTAACATAAACTACACTCATCATTCTCAAAAGTGTTTTTTTAAACTTCTGGTATCTCAATATATAGAACACACATATTGACACTATTTTTTCAATTTTATTCAAATTTGATACAACATGTTACACAAAAAGATTTCTTGAATTCTTTAAATTATGTTCAGTATACAATTGTGTCAATTGTCAGAATTCTTTATGAGACACTTGTAACATTATACTAATCAAATATACATTTAAATTTTCTGTTCTATATTTTATTTTATGTCTAAGAATTTTCATATAACATATGTATATATTTATACAAAGAACAAGTACATATCAGATATTATACACAGTAATGTGATTTTTTATGACAGTCTCATACACAAATATAATGCATATTAATCATATTACCCTCAATTAACCTTTATTTTTTCTGCTCTTACTTTTACTGGTTTCCTGTCTTCCATGTAGTCTAATTTCTATTTTAATGTTTTTTCCTTTGGTATTTTGCGAGAACCAATGGGTTTACTTAAGGATATTGAAAAAGTATGAGTCTGGGGTTATTTATTTATTTATTTATTTATTTATTTACATTTTCACTTTACATCCTGCTTACTGACCCCATCCCAGTCACCCCTCACACAATCCTTCCCCGATCCCACTCTGCTTTTTCCCTGAGAAGGTGGAGGACCTCCTGGGTATCCCCGAGCCTGACAGATTAAGTTTTGTACAGAGCTAGATGCATCATCCCCCACTGAGGTCAGATAGAGAAACCCAGCTAGAAGAACATAATTCATAGACAAGCAACAGCTTTTGAGATAGACCCCTGCTCCAGTTGTTCTGGACCCACATGAAGACTACGCATGTACAGGGAGGAGTTACAATTCATGTTATTTTTAATACTATATTGATCATAATATGTACAGACTTTACAATTTCTGTTCTGTATCTAGATAGTACTTCTTATTGACAGCGTCCATTTCTGTTCTCTGTAAGAGTATTAATTTAACAAACTTATCATAATCTGTTTACTGGAAACTTTATTATAATCAGGAACATTTCTTGCCAATTGATTCCTTGCTAAGTGTCTTGCTGTTAATTCAATGCACATAGAATCATATGTAATAACATATTGAACAATAAACAAATTTGGATAATTTAACAACATGTGTAAAGATACATGCATGGAATCTCTCTTTTTATGAACAAAATCTGAAAGGAAGTAGTAGAAGTACAGAATTACCCAAGTTCCTGATGAAAAAGAAACCAAACTGCACTGAACAATTTCTAGACAGTGCTGACTTAATGAAATATAGTTTTCAAAATTTAAATAAAACCATGACATTTTTTATTGATTTTATTTATAAATATAGGTGGATTATTGGGAACAATCTAATTAATTCCTTCAAAGAGCCCAAAGTCAATTACTTCAAAGCGGGAGTGATCAAGAATGGGGAGCATGGGGTAGAAATTCTCTATATGTGATAGGGATGATCCTTTGCTATTTCTGTGTCTGCATCATGATAGGAGAAAATGAGGCTTAAAGAAAGCCCCACTTGGAAACTTGAGTTGAGACTGGTTTCTGTAGAATAATACAGATTGTTATTGAAGTAACATGAAGAAGAAAGAGATAACAAACAAACAAACAAACAAACAACAACAAAAGGGATCTGTCTTCAACCTGACCAGTTATCTAAGAACTAACTTATTCAGAAACAGGGAACAAATTGATATTTACATATCTACATAGTAATTTTTGTATTTAGACAGAAATACTATACTAAGTTATAATTTGTAGTGACCTCAGTTCCCTGTAAAATGCACTGCTATTGTTGAATTAAGCGCATACAGTTTAATAACTGTATAAGGAAAATATTTAAAGAAAGCCTATAGAAAATAGAGGGAGCCTTAGGATTATCCTCACAAGGGTGAACATTTAAACTACTACTGTATAAATTAGATTCGTTAAAGCTAATGTGATCACAAATTATCACAAAAGTATAGGTTATTGGGTATGTAAATTCAAAATTGTATCTCCTTTTTAAGGTAGCCTTGTATACTAAATGAATGAAGACAACTGATCATGTTGAAAATAAATCAATTTTTATACACAAATACAGATATATCAGATATTAGATATTTTGCTAGGATTCCCAAGAGAAATATAGAAATAACCACATACCATCTCTTGGGATGAGTGAAATTTCACAAATAAGGCTATATTTTATAGTAACTTGTGTGCATATAAATTTTTGTAGACCAAAATCAATGATAACTTCCTCTGTTTTTAAAATATTTTTCAATGGAATATTATGTGTTTTCTGTCTACCATAAAAACCATGTAAGTAATAACTGGAAAAATAAAAATTAAACACACCATAATAAGATGCTGCTTATATATTTTCTTGTGATATAACAGCAATAATGGAGAGACTACATAGTCCTATACTTTTTATCTCTTACATAAACTATATTAATTTGAGAAATTATATGAAATTTTCAATTCAGGTCATGTCAATAAATTTTAAGATACTATCTAATACTTCAAATCATGAAAACATTGTTTTTAGAATCTTTCAATCTGAAAAAAGAAACTGATTTACTTATTCTGATGGTCATATATAAAAGAAGAATTTATGAAAAGTATAACATTGCTTCTAAGGCAAAGCTTGACATTAAAGATGAGATTAGGCTTTAAATTCTTCATATTCTTAATAGTCCTTTGCTAGATGAGTACTGGGTAAACATTTTCTTATTACTGGTGATTGTAATCTTACTCTAGTATTTTCTTTAATTGTGAAGAACCTTTAAGTATGACTTAAATCCAATTCTCTTTTTATGATATTATTCCCTGTGCATTTGGTATCATATCAAAAGTCTATGACAACATCTTGCCCTCAAATATTTTTCTATAGTTTTTGATATTCTGATCTTTAATTTAGTCTCTGGTACATACTAGGTTTAATTGTGTTCAAACTATAAACTGGTGGTCATTTGAACCTTATGTCAACAGATACATTATTTTTCAGGCAGAAATTACCACTTTTTAAGATAAATGATTTTGAAGTATTTTGGGGCATCAGTTTAGTGTTTAGTGTGTGTTATATTTATGAGATTTATATGTTCCTTTATTCATTGGTATGTCTGCTAGTACCAGGCTATATGGTTACTACCATTTGGTAGTTCACGTTGGAATTACATATGGTGTTGCCTCAGGGCTTCTTTTCTTAATTTAAGGTGGATTTGCCTGTTAGAAGTCTCTTAGTTTTCCATGTTTTATGTACATGTTTAAAAAGCACAGGGATTCATCTTATTATAAATAAGTTCATTATAGTTCATTATATAACAGAGGTGGTTCTCAAATACACAGAAATGGCTAGACTGACCCAGAATTAATAATCTCCCCATTTTTGCCTCGGGAATAGTCATAGTATCCAAAGTGTATATGAACAACCATGGTCCATGTAAAATTTTGAGCTTATTTCTATATATAGTCTTGTGATGAATGTAATTCGTAACCTGATGGTGTTTCTTTTCACTTTTTAGTAATTATTAAGGATACATTATTATAAAGATAATACAAGGACATGTGAGTTTTAGAATAGTTATTATCAGAAACAGGAAACATAAATACTCTTAAGGACATGGAGAAGAAAGAACTCTTATATATTGGTGTTGGCAAATTGAGTGATCACACACGAAAAGAGAAAGAAAATCCTTCAAGAAAATCTTTAAAATAGATTTTCTATGTTATATATTTCCAGAAGAAATTAAATCCTCATTGCAGGGATTTCAGTCACCTGTGTTTATTGTGGCACTGTTTACAATATCCAAGGCATGACTATTACATTATATTACATTACATAAATTTCATCATCTATGTTATATTATTTGTATCAAACACACACACATCTATACTATATGCACATATATACCTATATATAGCATAACTATTACAATATATAATATATTACATTTAAAAGTTTACTCATTCATGAAAAGTGACAGTGCGTTTTTCATAAATGACATGACTCAGAAGGCCACTAAGACAGATAGGCAAGACCCAGAAAGAAATGAACATAATATCCTTACTTATATGAAACTCCCAAATTGTCAGTTTGATTATAAAATGGTAACATAGTAGCTGTGATATGTTAAGGAAAGTGATGGTGTAAATAGTTCAAACTTAAAAAAGAGACAGTAATATTAGTTACTAATTGTAATTAAAATAATATATATCAAAAAGTGGACATACAAATTTTAACAATTAAAAGATTTTTTTAAAATATCCAAATACTGCTTTTCTGAAATGATTTCAGTTTTGTAGGAATATAGGGAAAACATGAGAATCATACACCTTTATTAGTGAAACAACTGAAAATTTCAAAATAGTGTAAAAATAGAATACATGATTCAAGTATTTTACCTGGGGAAGAGAGGGGATTTACATTAACAATTCTTTTTCTCATTGTCTTCTAAATATTTCATTAACATGTCATTTTTTATTTATTTATTTATTTATTTACCCTCCAGATTTTATTCCCCTCCTGGTGTACCCTCCAACTGTTCCACATCCCATACCTCCTCCCCAACCCATCTTTATGAGAATGTTTCCAACCTCACCCCTACTCTACCACATGTTATTTTTGTTGAGTTCAATGAGATATGCATCAGAAAATATGTTTTTATATGTAATCATCAGTTTTATAAATTCACTGGCTGTAAGTTGTCATAATATATGTAAAGTTACTAACAGATATATGCAGGTTTATGTGCTTTACTTTTTTATCTAACAGACATAACTAATAGTTTTAAATGCTAGTGATATCATTTAAAATGTATTACAAGTTCATTGTGGCACTTTTGTGTTGTATACTTAAAAAAAAATCATTGCTAATACCTATCATTTAAAAACCCTTCCAAAAACATTTGAAATTATATAATACTATATTAACTATGAAAATTAAAACATCACACCTATTAGGTAATTTCAATGTTAAGTTTAAATATTTAACTTGTTACTATTGATTTGAACATCTTGATCAACTTATCATACCATGAATGGATTAAATTTATGATTTGTGAAAATAAAGACTTTTGATACCAAAGTATTATATTTCTTGTGTTGAATTTGACAAATGTGACCAAAAGTCCTATATTGCACTTTCTCAAACTTTGAGCTGCACTGCAGCTGGAGACACAAAACTATCGCCTAATGGAATTTAAGCAAGGAGATGAAATCCCTGACTCCAAAGCTACTTTGCTTGAAATCTTTCGTGGAGATGAGAGCTAAAGTGCACCAACTCACTGGATGCTATTTTTGCTTCTGTGATTCCATGGTAACAATTTATCTTCACCTAACTCAGGGTTTCTGCCACAAAATCTCCTAAAGTGACAAACCAGAACCCAATAAAGTGGTTGATTTTGAGAATGAATTCAAATTAATCAACATGCGCTTTGTCTGGGACCTAAATACAATGAATCTATATGTGTATATGTATGTACATCTGTATGTGCATGTGAATGTATATATATATATGCATAGGATGTACATATTCTATCTTTAAAAGATTGAAACAGGAATTAGTTTGTGTTATAACAAATAAATTCAAACCAGGTCATTCAACTTTCCATTATATAAATAACTATTTTGGGGCTTATGGAATAAGCAAGTATGTTCATGTTTTCCATTGCATCTGAATGTTACAGGTTCATTATTCATTGTAAGAACTATACATAAAGGCTAAGACAAATCTAATGATTTCCAACATGGTAAAACTCATTATCCATGTCTCTAATTCACAGTAAAAAAAAATGGAATTATAATAAAAAAATGAATATGGGATAAGAGCTCATTTAGTTAAACGCTTGTCTAACCCACAGAAAGTCAAGAATTAACATATAACCAGTATGGGATAATTACTGTATTGGCACAGGCATGTAATCCAGTATATTGGTGATGGATTTAGGAGGATCAGTAGTTTAACATTCTTTGGTGATTATTTTTAATTGACATCTTAACAAACTCTAGAATCAACCTGGAGCTGGAATACTGAGCAATTTTATAAAGACATGTATCAATTTGGTTATAAAAGTCCTTAGAAGACTCAGTCTGTGTTGGAAATGCCATGTTATTGGCTATACTTTGGACTGAACTGAAAGAAAGGAAGCTTAGAAAGAAACACTAATTAATCCACTGCTGTCTACTCTTGATTATTATGAATATAATTGCCCAGTGGCTTCAAGTTTCCATTGTCTGAACTAACTGCAAACTTACCTGTAATTGTGAGCCAAATAATCTCTTCCTTCCTTAAATTGCTTTTAACAAAATATGCCATAATAACAGAATAAATCTGTGTTAGTTACCCTTGGCTATAAAATGCGCCGAAGCCAGATTGGGCTACATGAGACTCCATTTCAAAATAACAATAATAATATTGTAGAATTACTGTATTATTGTATTATGACTGTGGTGAAGAGAGAAAGAAAGAAGAGGAGAGGAGAGGATGAGAAAGGGCAAAAAAAGAAGAAAGCAAGAAAGGAAGAGAGAGGGGAGAGTAAGAAAAGAGGAGGGTGAGAGAAGAAGAAGGGAAGAGAGTACAAAGAGCAAGAGAGGAAGAAAGCAAGAGAGAGAGGAGGGGGTGAATTACCCCTTATATTGTATGAGCCAGAGCTATCTGCCTTTGGTGTGGGGCATGCCTGACTGTGGTCAGTTGACTGGGGGTAGGGTCCAGCTAGAATGCTGGGAGCTTGGGGCATTGTCTACTTGACAGAGCACACATCTCCTGTGGGGGACTGTGAGAGATTGTGACTGAAGCAGGAGCAGGGTCCCAGGAGTTATGGCCAAACTTCTGTCCCTTGCAGGCAAAAATTATCTCCTACTGGGGCTCTAGTGTTCAAAACCTATTACTCGATTGGGCCTAGGTTACCTGAACAAACCACTGCCCTAAATTTTATTACTTATCCATCTAATCTACTACTAAATTTACACATAGAATTTGGCTTCTGATGCCATGAAAATCTGATACAATTTAGAACCCACATGGAATTATTTCTCTGCCAAAGCCATCTAGGAAATATTTGGGAAAATAGTCTAAATGAAATAATCATTTATTGTTTAGTTTTGTTTTAACTCTTGCAATTTAAAAGTGTTGAGGCAACAATTTATAACATCTTTGTTTTCATATCATAACTTTCAATTGAAATCTGTATCTCTCTATGAATTCACTCACTTCCTTTGTTTAAAAGTGACATTCATCTTGCTCAGTGAGTAGAATTTTTATTTACCTTTCTTTCTTTTTTTAAATTATTTTTTATTTTTTATTTATTCACTCTACATTTGGCTCACTGCTCTTCTTCCAGTCATTCCTCCCACAATCCTTCTGCAGCTCTCCTTTCTCTTCTCCTCTGAACAGGTTGAGGTTTAGCATGGCTGTCCTCTGAGAGGCTCCTCCCAGCAGCTGACTTGGACAGATACAGACATCTACAACCAAACAGTGGATGGACCTTGGGGACTCTTATGGTAGAATAGGAGGAAGGATTGCAGCCCCTAAGGGGATAAAAACTCCACAGGAAGACCAACAGAGTCAAGTAACCTGGACCGTTGGTACTCTCAGAGTATGAATTCACTCTTAATGCTGTCTCATTGAATGTTACTACAAAACTTGATGAGGGATTTATTTTAGATATGTAAAGTATTTCCAAAGAAGATTTACCAGGCTTAGTACAAGCCCAATCAAACTTTCCATGAAAATATTCACAGAAATAGAAAAAACTCATCCCGACTTTAATACAAAAGTAAAAAGCATTCCAGATGTCCCAAATAATCCAAAATTATTCAAACAAAAATTAACAACAACAACAAAACCCAAAGAACAAAAACAACTAGACTGCTTAAATGTTTACCATACCACATTACGAGCTATAGTAATAAATACATCATGGTTCTGGCCCAAAACCCAAACATACAGATGAAATAAAAAAAATATAGGACCCAAACCAGAGAGTAGTAACTACTGCCATCTGATATTTGACAAAGAACTCAAAACTACACATTTGAGGACAACAACTGCAAAAAATAGAGGTAGGAAAGCTATATGTCTACATGTAAAACCATAATTGGATTTATAAATCTTGCCCTCCAATAAAATCAACACATGGATCAAATACGTTAATGAGAATTGTATGTGCTTATGTTATGTGATGTGTGTGTGTGTATGTAGTGAGGACGCATATTGTAAATCTTTCTGCATGTAGTAACTTTTTTCCTTCTGTATGCTTCTGAGGGTCTGAGGATGGCTTTGTAGCATCAATACTTTCATTCTGCTTTTATATGAATTGTGAGGATATGATCTTGTTTATCAAGCTTGGATGGTTGGACTGCAATTACTTATCCCTTCTAATCCATCTTGTTAACTCACTGACAGTTCTGAAGACCATGGGTCAGATTCCCCTCCCCAAAATGTTCATTAATCTGCTTTGTAATACTATATAATGATTATAACAATGTTGTAGTTTGAGACAATGAAATCCCCAGTGATACTAGTCTTTCCCACAGCATTTTTTTCCCTGAGGAAAAAATTATATTATTCAAGTGATATGTTACTGGTGATGTATAACCCAGATCACTTGGCTAAAGTGACCTAAGCTTTTAAGTGTAACCTTTTTTAGATGCCAGTATTTCACATTCATGTTTGCTTTAAATATATGTTTAAAATAAAATATTTTAGATATTGTAATGGAAATATTTAGTTCAGAGATATGAGGAGCATTTTGACCAAATTAAGAATGAAAATTTCAGATGACAGTTCTCTACTGATAATGTATTGTTATATGATAACAATATGAAAATTAAAGTGGTAACTATTTAAGCCTGATACATTTTTTATGTTGTACTTACATTTTTTACACTTAAAACATCTATATTAGTGATTATAAAGAAATAGAATAATATTTTATCTTTAATGTGAAATATACAAATATGAGAAATACAAACTAAAGAATAAAAGATTTAATTGTGTTTAATCCCAAAGCCAGAGTCCACTATGACAGAATGAATACACAGGGAACTAGACAGGTAGTACATGGAATAAGAGCAGGGACCTAACTTGTCATACAATATCATCAGTTTGGATGTTGACAGGGGACAGAAAGGAGGAACAGGATGTAAAATCTCAAATCCCACAAACAGTGAAATATTTACTTCATTGAGAGGACACCTTATAAATGTTCCATAGCCTTTTTCCACAACATCACCACTACTACGGGTGCCTGATCTTCAATTAGCTGAAGAACTAGATCAAGCATAATTCATCATCTTAAAAACTGGTGGTTTCTAATTTTTCTTTTGGCAGCAAGATTGAATTATCACCATTGAGTATGACTTGTATTACTGATTACTATTGTAACCTAATATGTTTATATCAAGGTTTACATGTTAAAACCAGGCAAACTCACAATCACCCCAGATGGTGAAACCAAAACATTCCATGACAAACCCAAATTGATGCAATTCCTTTCTAACTCAGTCCTGCAGAGGACAACTAAATTTTATTCTAGGACATTATGAATGCTGCTCAGTCACTTTATAGTTGAATTACATAACATGTCAGTGAACTCCAAATTCTTGAATTTAGTCTTTGAGTTTTATAAGAAATGTGGGATAATTCAGGTGATATTTGTGATGTTAGGAAAGAGTTAACTAGAAAATAACTCATAACCAATATTCTGTAAAAGTATAAATCATTTCATTTAAAATTACATATTTTGATGCCTCAATGCACCACTTAGCTAGTGGTATTACAGATTGACATGGTGCGTGATGAATCATGTTAAGGAAACTGTAATTTTTTCCCTATTTCTAAATTTGACCTGGAATTTATGTGCTGAAGCTTAGCATTAAAGTCTGATAATTTTGTTCTGTGCAATAGAGTGGATAATTGAGGCAAATGGTTGATTAGTGCCATCTCAGAGAACATGTTTAAGCTGTTTTGCAAGGTGCATTGGATTAATTTTATAATTTTGAATTTAAATAATTAACATTTTATATATATTATAAAAATTTTATTATAATTTGCCATTTGATAGTTTTCAAGGCTTATAAATCTTTTCATATATTTATCATATTTAATAATTAATTTAACTTAATTTAAAATTAACTTTTGAACATTTATTATAGAACTATAATCTTATGAAGTACAGTGTTAGAATACTATGTTTGTAAAATAAAGATTAAAGTTAATATTGTTTCATTAAAGTCTACCAGTGAATGTTTCTGTTAGATTTTCTTTTTTACTTTATAGCCTCTAGTAATATATTCATAGCTATATTATAATATACATTTAGGAAATACTGTTAATAATAATATTATAATATAATTGCATATTTAATGACTGTCATACTTGTCATAATAAAGTATTAGAATCAATTTTGTATCATATATATATATATACTGTGATACCATTTAAAAACACGCCATGTTTTCTTGGTTAATTAAATGAACAAAATGATTTTATAGTTTATTAAAATGTAATTTTACCTCATTTAATGATATGCCTTTTGTATGATTTTCCTTTTTTTGGTAATAGCTACGATACCCAGGGCAGGTATACGCTAGGCAATCACTTTCCCAGCATTCCCAGGCTATATCACCTCTCTGACTTTCACATAAACAGTAACATTCCTGTAGACCAATAAAAAGTTTGCAATAAATTTTGTACAGTTATAATACTTTTAATTAAAATATTTAAATGTTTATGCTGATACTTAACTGAAAAATGACAACAATGTAACCAATATCATTTAAGATATTTTGTACCATACTCCTGTGTAGTTAAATCAAGTAAAGGTATTATCTTCCATTAGAGTTCACTTTGCTTTCAATAATATTTATAAAGATTAAAAATGCAAAAATATATTGCAAATCTACATTTTTGTCTCTGATGTTTGAGGAAGTCATCACAGAAGAACAATTTACAATTCACTTTTTTTTAGATATTTTCTTTATTTACAGTATCTCCTTTCCCAGGTTCCCCTCCAAAAGAAAGAAGAAAAATAAAATAAAATAAAATAAAATAAGAAAAAAAATAAAAAAACCAAAATTAAAACAATCCCGTTCCCTCCCCCCTCCCCCTGATCATCACCCCACCCTCTCCCACTTCCTGGCCCTGGCATTCCCCTACACTGGGGCATAGAACCTTCACAGGGCCAAGGGCCTCTCCTCCCATTGATGACCCACTTGGCCATCCTCTGCTATACACATGCTGCTGGAGCCATGAGTCTCCCATGTGTACTCTTTGGTTTCAGTTTAGTCCCTGGGAGCTCTGAGGGCTTAGGATGAAAGCCTTATGAACAATGTTTACAGATCACAGTGCAAGGCTGGGCTGCTTAGTGTGCGGTATCAGTTACGTACCTTCATGGAGTCTTTACCATGTGCTTTTCTTTTTTTATATTTTCATAAAGTGTAGTTTTCTTGAGTAATGAGTAAAATTTAAAATGAACCTGCACCTCACTGTTTTGTGGATTGGTTTGTGAACGGCATTAATTACTAATTCAGGAAGAACTGGAAAAACACAGCGTGGGAAGAAATGACAAAGCACACTAATATAAAGAATGGATAGTTTGGACTAAAAACACATAATTTTTTCAACCTCCATTTCAAACATGTGGTTAGATCATATGTTAGGAATCATATTGATAACTGAGGACATAAAATCCAAGTAGAAATGTTCATAAAGATGGTACAGGGCAGATCTAGTTTGGAGACCTTCCTTTGTTCAAAGCTACTTGACTTGTATTTCAAGTTTACTTAAGTATTACATTTGGTATTCTTCTGCCTTTATTGTCTTCTGTATTTTAAAATTTTTTCATAACTCAATAAATATATAAAAATTTACATAGAAAATTACATAGAAAATATATAAAATAATGATTCTTATAATTAAGTAACCATAAATACATATAAGTATCAGTATTCCCAAGATTTTTTCCTATTCTTTTTGAATATTATTAGAATATCTATACAGTTGTTGAATGAATAATTTTTGAGGAAATGGTTCAGTAATTGCTATCCTGAAGCATAAATGCAAAAAATAAATATTCAATTTTTTTCTTTTCCTTACCTATGACTTGCTAGACTCTGTGATTTAAAAAGTAATTATATGGACAGACACAAACTGAAAACAAAGATAACAGTAATTCATGAATCTAGATTAATTCACTGTAAGTGAATGCATACCCCATAGTAAAGGTATTGAGGAGATACAGATAAAGACAAAGGCAAATATAAGAACAGGCGTATGTATAACTGTAGGAATAGGCAGGTATAGACTAGAAACACACAGTGAATTGCTCTAGTCCATTTCTTAGCGCAAATATTTTTAAAGGAGCCGGGAGTGGTGGCGCACGCCTTTAATCCCAGCTCTTGGGAGGCAGAGGCAGGCAGATTTCTGAGTTCGAGGCCAGCCTGGTGTACAGAGTGACCTCCAGGACAGCCAGGGCTAAACAGAGAAACCCTGTCTCGAAAAACCAAAAAAAAAAAAAATTTTTAAAGGAAACTTGATTATGATTCATTGGTGTGTGTGTGTGTGTAAATTTCATTTACATATGAAATACAAATCTCAGCACAAATTTTGCTGCTGCTGAATCTAATTTTTAAATCCTATTTAAAAGCCTGTTAATTATCTTTTCCTGTCTATTGTGTATTAAAATATTCCTCATATCACTAGATCCAGAAGATCTGTTACATTAAAGATATAAAATTAAGCTTCAAAATGTATCTGGGCATATTATCAGTTAGCTTCATTGTTTAGGTTACTATGTAACAATGCATCTTTTATCTCTTTGTTTTATTAAAAATATAGACACAAATGTAAAAGACAAGAGTCTTATTTTTATATAAACGGTGGGAAATCTCTATGACCTTGGGAGTTTATAACAACATTTTGTAAACAAATGATAGGTCAAAGAAAATATCAAAACATATAAAATAGTGCTGGTTGAGAAAAGTATGCAATGCTGAAATTGAAAATAATTATACATGAGAGTTTGTGAGAGTTAAATGTAGCAAATCAGACCGGAATTTGTGCTCCTTAGGTGGAAAAGATGAAATTCAGTTGGGTAAGCATCATCTTCACATGTTAATTAAAGCAAAAGTATAGTATTAAAACGAACGGAAGGAAATAGAAGGGAGTTGTAAAAGGCAATATCTGAGGTCAGGTTGTCTACCTGTGAGTCTATTCCTCTCTTTACTAGGTTTTTGACCTTGAGCATGGAACTTAAGCTCTTGATTTTCCTCATGTATAATGCATGGTTGATAGAAATAGGACCTGGAAATAGGACCTGGCTCACAGAGATGTGGTAAACGTGAATGAGCACAGATACAAATGATAATGTTGGGGGCTTGCTCAGTCTTTTGTGATTAGCTTCTGCTATTAGAAACACACTAGGAAGAATACTTTATATATATTCACTATGAATAAATTATAAAATTCGAGGAGATAGAAATATGCAGCATAGCCAGGCCGTGGTGGCGTACCCTTTTAGTCCCAGCACTTGGGAGGCAAAGGCAGGGGCTTTCTGAGTTCGAGGGCAGCCTGGTCTACAGAGTGAGTTCCAGGACATTCAGAGCTACACAGAGAAACCCTGTCTCAAAAACAACCACAACAACAATAATAACAAAAAATAAAACCACCACCACCAACAATAACAAAAGGAAATATGCAGCTTATACTTATACTATAACTTATACTATGGGTCCAAGTATGAAACATCTAGCATCTCATAAATTTAAATGTATGTTTTGGTGTATGTTACATTTTACCTAATTTAAATCCAATATATATCTTAAAGTAAAATGTCTCATGTCATCTCTGGGGCTCTTTTCTTTGTGTTGGCTTTTCTTGCCCCACTTGAATGTGAGAGTATTTGTTTTATTTTGTTGTGTTTTCTTGTCTCTTAGAAATATATTCTTTTCCAATAAAGGATAAAGCAATGAGTATATGCAGATTTCAGGTGGTGTGATAATGGTGGTGATGCAGGAAATAGGAGGAGTTGAGAGTCAAAAAAAAAACTATTATCAGGATATACTGTACAAGAAAATAATCTTTTTTCAATAAATAAGGAAGGATGGGCTAAACTAAGTTGAGCTTCTGTGCAGGTGGCAAATATTCTTACAAACATCATGTGATCAATCCATTAGTAGGTCAAGAAACTGTGTTACAGAACAGTAGACAGGAGTATGGGCATATATTACTTATTAGTCTAATCTTGAGTAAACAGTAGACTTTGAGGCTATATTTTAAAGTAAATAAAACCAAGCAAACTAAAGCAAAAGAATAGCAAAAGTCGTATTTTTGCCTTACAAAGAGATTGTATAATATATTGATTTGGGAGCAACTAAAACGGAATACCAAACTTCTATCCTTTGTAATGGTTCCTCATCACTTAGCCCAAATAACACTCTCACTTTCAGCCTCTCTGCAACATAATCTAGAGTGTACTATTAGCTTCCCGGTAGTTAGTAAATGTCAATGATATGAAGAAAGGCCATATACAAACCAAGTTGTTTTTACCTTCCTTTCATGTCATTCAACACCTATATCCAATTTGTGTCCTGCTACTTCTAAATTTTAATATATAGACTTTGTTTAAATCATTTCTATGGAGCTAGGAAGATGGATCAAGGAATAAAGTGTTAACCAGGCATGTGTGAAGACTAGAGATTTGATTCCCAAGAACCAAAAATAAATAAATAAATAAATAAATAAATAAATAAAAGGTGTCTGTGTGTGTGTGTGTGTGTGTGTGTGTTAATCTACCTGTAATCTCAACCATAGCACATAGGTGGCTAAGACAAGCAATCCCTGTAGCAAAATTATTAACTAGAATACATGAAAATACAAACTATCCTGCTTCAATAAGATAGATATTGATTGAAGAAGAAATCTGATAGGTTTATACTCCCACATATATACATACAAGAACAAATATATACAAACGCAGAAATGTATAACCCACATGTGAACAAGTGAACCTGAATGCATATGATCATACACACCAGACATGTATTTATGCAAAACAATTAGAATGGTACCTAACAAATGAAAGTCAAAAATGACATCTAGATTGCATGTTTCGTTATATGCATGTAGGTCACTGAATTCACACAAAGACACACAATCAAATAAATACATAATCTTCATACCATTTACTATTATCTCACTGACACACAGTCATACATTAAGACTAGTGCCAAAGTATTTCTTACATTATGCTGTTTTTATATTCTTTTCTCTTTCCACTTAACAGCATAAAAACTAGTGAGGTCACTATATAAAATAGAAATGGGGTATATTCATTTCCCTTGGAGTCTCTCTCTCTTTCTCTCTCTCTCTCTTTCTCTCTCTCTCTCTCTCTCTCTCTCTCTCTCTCTCTCTCTGTGCGTGTGTGTGTGTGTCTGTCTCTCCATCACTCTATCCTTGTTCAGTTCTTTTTTATTGGATATTTTATGTATTTACATTTTAGATATTATCTTCTTTCTCTGTTTCGCCTCTGGAATCCCCCCATATGATGTCCCCTTCCCCTGCTTCTATGAGTGCTCTCCCTCTCACCTATCTACTCCCACGTTACCTCCCTGGCATTCCCCTACACTGGGGAATCAAGCCTTCATAGGACCAAGGGCCTCTCTTCCTATCGATGCCAGACACTGCTATCTTCTGCTACATATGTGGCTTGGAACCATAACCCTCCATGTGTACTCTTTGTTTGGTAGTTTCACCCCTGGGAGCTCTGGGGCTCTGGTTGGTTGACATTGTTCTTTTTCCTATGGGGTTGAAAACGCCTTCAGCTCCTTCAGTTCTTTCTCTCACTCCTTCCTTTGGGTCTCAATGCTCAGTCCAATGGTTGGCTGTGAGCATCCTCCTCTCTATTTGTCAGGCTCTGGCAGATCCTCTCAGGAGATAGCCATTACAGGTTCCTGTCAGCAAGTACATCTTGGCATCAGAAATAGTGTCTGGGTTTGGTGTCTGTATATGGGGTGGATCCCCAGGTGGGGTAGTCTCTAGATGGCTTTACTTCAGTTTCTGCTCCTCACTTTATCCTGTATTTCCTTTAAACAAGAGCCATTCTGGGTCAAACATTTGGACATGAGCAGGTGGTTCATCCCTCAACTAGGGGCCTTGATTAACATCTGAATATGGTCTCTACAGGTTCTCCCTCCCCTTTGTTGGGTATTTCAGCTAATAGCATTCCCATAGGTCCTGGAAGCCTCTTGCTTTCCTGGCATAAGGGGCTTTCTGGTGGCCATCCCCAATTCCCCATCCCCCATTAGTACACACTTCTGTTCAAATTCCTGACACTCTGTATATCATTCCTATCTCTTCCCATACCTGATCCTGCCTCCATTTTTTCCCACTCCCATCCTCTACCTCTTCTGAGTGTACTCTTTTTTAATGTTTGTCTCTTAAACATTTTTATTAATTATTTTATATATGTAGATTACAAACTTTGCCCAGCTTCCTTCATCCCATTTCCCTTCACCTTTGTTTCTGATAGAGTGCTCTCTTATCCATACTTTCTGTTATCCATAATTTCTGTTCTGATTTCAAGCATATGATATTGTCTGTAGTAACATTTCCCTAATAATTATCTGACAGTTGTAGCCTTGCTCGCTCCTCAGTGTACCTCAGGAAGCCACTTGCTTCCTGACACTGTTGCTCAAGGACCTGTGGTGAGAGACACTGCATGTTGACCCTCCTTTCCCATATTTCTGAGGTGAGGCAATTTCTTGTAATTCAGGACCCAGTTTAAATAACAGTTATTCAGAGCTATGCTTTTTTGTTTTCTCACTCTCCTATGCTGTTAAGTGTGTGTGTGTGTGTGTGTGTGTGAAAGAGAGAGAGAGAGAGAGAGAGAGAGAGAGAGAGAGAGAGAGAGAGAGAGAGAGAGAGGAGAGAGAGTATAGATGTGAGACTAAAATGGGGTCCCACATCTGCTTGGGACTAGGGCTGTTGGGTTGGGTGGACGAGGGGAGTTTGAGTATGTACCCCCACTGAACCACAGGATGAGTGTAGGGCTGTAAGAAGCCACAGGATCCCGCTCAGGAGGTGGGATAAGGTGCAGTCTGGGGTCCCTGCAGAACTGCCAGGGTCAGGCTTTGACTCTCAGGCACCTCAGACACCACTGGAGGCTGCAGAAGAGCTGACTCTGGGGTACCTGGGCTTCCTGGAGGCCAGAGACATCAGGTTCTGACTCTTGGACACCCAGATGCTGCTGTATGTCACAGAAGAGCTGAGAACTGGTGGGGGCCCTTGGGCAGACTCTGGCCCAGGGGACTCAGGGAAAAAGGTAGGAGGAGAGAGCTCTGGCAGGTTACTGAGGGGAGGAGAAAGCCTGGCTTGCTCAGGCTGGAAGCTGTGGCTGGAGCTCAGGGAGGTTAGATGCCCAGCTCATTAGAGGGAAACCTGCTCCATTGCACAAGTACAGAGGATACTGATGAGCAGAAATGATCCATGGTTTTAAGGTTTTTATTGTAGAAAGGCAGGGAGGGGGAGAGAGTAGAGAATCAGAGGCTTGCCATGGCCACATGGAGAGATGGGGAAGGGGATTGGGAGAGAGGGGAAGCTGTGGAGTGAGAGTAAGAACAAAAGAATAAGAGGTAAGAGAGTGAGGGAGCTGGTGGGGGGAGGGTCAAGCTGCTCCTTTTTTAGTGGGCTGAGCCATCCTGGCTGTTGCCAGGTAACTCTGGGGTTGGAGTCCAGACAGAATATGAGGAGCTTGAGGCATTGCTTATGTCACTGATGGCCACACACCTCTCTACATGGGAGGCTGTAGTTTCAACAGGATCCAGGGGCCTAGGAGGAGTGGCCAAACTCCTACTGTCCCATGAAGGCAGAAGTCATCGCCCACTAGGTCTCTGGGGTTCAAGGCCTATGCGCGACTGGGGAACCAGGTTGTCTGTGCACAGTTCACCATTCCACATGTAACTTTTCTCTTGTAGATTCCTGTGGAAATCTATCATAGAAATTCTGTGAAAACTTGACTTGCCAAGGCTTTATACTTTGCTTGAGTTCTGTGTCAATCACTCTATATAAAACACACACTTTAGTGTGGCAGGGGCATTTGGTCACTTGCCATTGTATTTGCTGCACAAAGAATTGTGTATTTGTAGTGTACACCAGTCAAGGACAATGAAGGGGTGAAACTTGTTTAAAAGGTAATGATTTATTCTGTATTGATGGAACACAAATCTCGTTTTACCCAAGCTGACTTTACAATAGAGGTAGTTTTCAGCTATAATTTACAGTAGTCATATTTGTGAATTTTAATTTTAAGACTATTAATACATAGTATGACTCATGAAATGGTAGCCATAGCTGGCCCAGCCTTTATACAAAAAGCATCCCTTTTACTGAAGAGATGTATGAAAATATTGGATGCTGAAAAGGTACTTTCCATACTGAGTGAGCATCAGGTGTTACACTGTGGTTGGGGAGAGAGAAGAGGCATTTGAAGAGAGAAGGTCTATACAAACTAATAAGTCTCTTCAGAACATGGATTCTCATCTATTTTAATAACGAGTATTCTGACCTCACAATCTTCCTTTCCTTGTTGGCTGTAGGAAACTAATATAAAAGATCTGTATAACAAAATTGCAGCAGCACCCCCCTCCTTTAAGTCTGGAGATGATTTTGTTTTCTGAAATGGCTTTACTTTTCTTTGTTAACAATTATCATGGCATTGCTTATTGACTCACAATCCATGTAGTTAGTATAGAATAGAGTCCACAATATACAATCATTACTAGACCTCAAAGATGCCAGTTCAGATCAAATTTAAATATTCAGTTTGATTGTATAAATTATCAAGTAATATTCAACATTTTTAGATGCACATATATTAAGCAATCCTATATATGTAAAAACAGATTTATTAAAATGAATTCAGGAATATTTAATCCTGAGCTCATACATGAGACTTTATGACTTTAGTGTACCCCAACATGAATAATTGTATTCAAGTCTCAAAACTATTATTATATTATATTACAGGATAATCATACCATCTAAATTGTCAGAAACAGAGACAAAAAGAAATTAGCCAACTAGACAATGCTACTTTTTTGAAGGTAGTGATGTTCCAATCAATTAATATTTTTTAAGCCTTTACTCAACACCAGGTCCTTTTAAAGCATTATAGAAAGAACAAGTCACAGAGAAACATTTCTGTGACTTTATAGTGTTTAGACTAACAACAGCACTGAAGTCTTAAGGCCCCTAAATCAAATGGCTATGAACTGCGGAGCTTAGATAAAGAGTTAGTTCTCATAGTTCTGGATTTCAGGATAACAGTGTTCAGTAGTTATCTTCCTGGGGACTGGCTGTATCATGCATGATTCACAGAACACTTTGCTGTTCTTACCTCCTCATATGTCCAAGGAATGGTATCCTTTTCTAAAGCTTGGACAAATACCATCATGGGTCTGCCTCCTAGTAACCCCGTTTAAGGTTGGTGCTTCCTCAGGACTCCATATATGAATACTATATTATTGAGAGTTAGTTTCAACATGTGGAATTTAGAAGCACACAAGCAAACCATTCATCAATGAAAGAGTGTTGAATCTAAAGAACATGGTTGAGGAAAGTGAATTAGAGGGAAAAAAAGAAACTATAAGAAAGACCAAGTATGTTTTAAAATAGTATGCTTCAGGAAAAAAAATCCACTTACAAATATTAGAGACATAGCTGCTAGAATGTGGATGTAAAATATAGTTAAAATGGAACTGCTTACATGTTAAAGAATCTGTCTGTAAGCCTAAAAGACTAGAAAGACACACAGGGTAACAGAATACAGCAAGAGCAGTGGAAGGCTACTTCTCATTACATAAATTTTGAATATTTAGTGCCATGCTGTGGTAAATTCCAGTGTACACTCTTATATTATCAAGTTACCATTCAATACCAATTCATATTTATTTTCAATTTTTATATTTTTGAAATTTTACTTATTTGTGTTCTTTGAGATTGAAATGTAATTATAACATCTCAGTTCCTCTTATCTCCCTCCAAATCTCTCCATATATCCACTGACCACAAAAATTCAACTTCAGGGCCTAGTTTTCTCTTAACAAGGGTCAAAAGAAATTCATTTTTCCTTTTCACAAAGTCAGCTAATTTTTCCATCCCTTACACTTTTTTCATGAACTTTACAGATAACTAAAAGAATATTTTTAAATTTATTCAATTTTAGATGTATTGGTGTTTTTATTATGTATGTCTGTGTATCAGATGCAGAGACAAAAAATAGAAAAAAGAGGAAAAGAAAAAAGGCATTAGATGTCTTGGGACAAGTTATATAAGGTTGTAAGCCACCAAGTGGGATCTGTAAATTGAACCCTAGATCTTTGAAAAAATAACCAATGCTATGAATTTTTGAGCCAGCTTTCCAGACTCTTGTCGTTAAGTCTTTAAGTGCTGCTTTATTGAAAATTGATAACACTGGACACATGTAATAGAGGTAGAGGGTTGCTATGGTTTTAGTATGATTCACAAAGTCCGTATGTTGAACCTAATCCCTGGTGAAATGACACTGAAACTTTTAAGCACTGACTAGTCATTAAAATATCTCTCTAGTTAATGAACTCAGTTCTTCACAGACTTAGAGCAATTTGAAAATTCATCTGGAATAACAAAAAAACCCTAATATCCAAAACTATTCTCAACAATAAACGACACTCTGGTCAAATCACCATCCTGGACCTTAAGCTGTACTACCGAGCAATTGTGATAAAACCTGCATGGCATTTGTACAGTGACAGGCAGGTAGATCAATGGAATAGAATTGAAGACCCAGAAATGAACCAAAACACCTATGGTCACTTGACCTTTGACAAAGGAGCTAAAACCATCCAGTGGAAAAAAGACAGCATTTTCAACAAATAATGGTGGCTCAACTGGTGGTTAGCATGTAGAAGAATGCAAATTGATCCATTCCTATCTCCTTGTACAAATCTCAAGTCCAAGTGGATCAAGGACCTCCACATAAAACCAGATACACTCAAACTAATAGAAAAGAAAGTGAGGAAGAGGCTTGAGCACATGGGCACAGAGGAAATTTTCCTAAACAGAACACCAATAGCTTATGCTCTAAGATCAAGAATTGACTTATGGGACCTCATAAAATTTCAAAGCTTATGCAAGGCAAAAGACACTGTCAATAGGATGAAAATGCAACCAATAGATTGGGAAAATATCTTTACAAATCCTATATCTGATAGAGGGCTAATATCCAATATATACAAAAAACTCAAGAAGTTAGACTCCAGAGAACCAAATAAGCCTATTAAAAATGGGGTACAGAGCTAAACAAAGAATTTTCAACTGATGAATATTGAATGGCTAAGAAGCAACTAAAGAAATGTTCAACATCCTTAGTCATCAGGGAAATGCAAATCAAAACAAGCCTGAGATTCCACCTCACACCAATCAGAATGGCTAGGATAAAAAACTCAGGTGACAGCAGATGCTGGAGAGGTTGTGGAGAAAGAGGATCACTCCTTCATTGCTAGTAGGATTTCAAGCTGGTTCAGATTGGTATCTGGAAATCAATTTGGCAGTTCCTCTGGAAATTGGATATAGTACTACCAGAGGACCCAGCTAGACCACTCCTGGGCATATACTCCGAAGATGCTCCAACATGGAATAATGATTCATGCTCCAATATGTTCACAGTAGCTTTATTTATAATAGCCAGAAACTGGAAACAAACCAAATGTCCCTCAACAGAGGAATGGATACAGGAAATGTGGTATATCTACACAATGAAGTACTACTCAGCTATTAAAAACAATGAAGTTATGAAATTCTTAGGGAAATGGATGGATCTGGAGAATATCATCCTGAGTGAGGTAACCCAATCAGAAAAGAACACATATGATATACACTCTCTGATTACCAGAAGTTCAGAATACACAAAGTACCATCCACAAAACACAAGAAACTCAAATAGAAGGAAGACCAAAATGTGGATACTTCATTCCTTCTTAAAAGGGGGAACAAAATACCCATGGAAGGAGTTGCAGAGGCTATGGAGCACAGACTAAAGGAAGGACAATCCAGAGACTGCTCCACCCTGGAATCCTTCCCATATTCAATCATCAAATCCAGACACTATTGTGGATGCCAGACAGTGCTGGCTGACAGGAGCCTGATATAGCTGTCTCCTGAGAGGCTCTGACAGTACCTGACTAATACAGAAGTAGAGGCTCATAGCCATCCATTGGACTGAGTACAGGGTCCACAATCAAGGAGCTAGAGAAAGGACCCAAAGAGCTTAAGGGTTTGCAGCCCCTTAGGACGAACAACAATATGATCTAACTAGTATCCTCAGAGCACCCCGGGACTAAAACTCCAACCAAAGAGTACATATGGTGGGACTAATGTCTCCAGTAACATATGTATAGCAGAGGATGGCCAAGATGGTCATCAGTAGGAGGAGAAGCCCTTGGCCGTGTAAAGGTTCTATGTCCCAGTGTAGGGGAATGCCAGGGCCAGTAAGCAGGAGAGGGTGGGGTGGTGTGCAGAGGGAGGGGGGATGTAATAGTGGTTTGTTTTTGTTTTATTTTTTAATTTTTTTTGGAGGGGAAACTGGGAAAGGAGATATATGCTATGTAAATAAAGAAAATTTCTAATAAAAATAAATAAATAAATAAATAAATAAAAAGAATGAATAGTTGCTTACACCATCATTCATAATCCTCTGGCTACAACACAGCAATATCATAGTAGACATAGGAGAGTTCAGAGAGTTCATCTTCTTACCAACCTCTTCTTTCCCTGATACACACACACACACACACACACACACACACACACACACACACACATACAAAACATATGTATATATCATATATATGACACATATACATCATATACAAACACACACACACACACACACACACACACACACATACACACATCCTTATATCTGAGTTGCACATGGCAATCAAGTAGGAAGAAAAGGGTCCCAAGTCTAGACAAAAAACTTCAGAGACACTCCTTATTCCCATTGTTGGGAGTACCCACAAAACACTAAACTATAAACATAAAGTATATGCACAGAACCTATCTCAGTTCCATACAGGATTTATGTTTGTCATGCCAGTTTGTTTGAACCCCTATAAGCCCTGCTTAGTTGATTCTTTGGGCAGTGTTATCACATTGGCCTCTACTTCTCTGGCTCCTATATTTCTTCTGCTCCCACTTCTGTGGGGTTGCCCCAGCTTCTCCTAGTGTTTGGCTGATGGTATTAGCATATGTTCCCACTGGTTCAGGGTGACGCCCTTCTGATGAAAATTTAACTAGGAACCTGTCTTTGAGTATAGATAGCAGAATATAAAGAATCATTTATTTTTTGTTACTTTTCTTTTCCTTCTTTCTTCTTCTGTTCTTTTATTTCTTCCTTCCCTTTTCTTTTCTTTCCTTTTCTTTTCTTTCATTTTTTTTTCTGTCAGTAGCATTCTATGTGACCACTGACCAATCACATCTTGAAAGAAGGACCAACTGAAGATCAAAGTTTTGTTAGGGGCTTGATATTCCAGTCCTGATGAAAGAAGCCTTGCTTGGTTATGGAAATAGATAGTTTGGCAAACTATCCCCTTTACTAGGAGTCTTCTCTAGGACCCTTATCATAGATTCCAGAGATTTGTTTCCCCACTGCACTGTTTCTACATTGTTTCCAAATGCCTCCCCAGTCCAGTTGTTTCTCCCAGTACTTCCCCACCCCTGAAACCAGCCCTTGTGCCTGATATCTCCTGGCTCATTTTCTTCATTTCTGTATGAAGAGAGGAATTAGGAAAGTTTAAGTTTAAGAAATGCATTTCTTCATTTATATGTGAACAGAAGGAATTAGGAAAGTTAAGGATTTTTTTTAAACTTTTATTGCATTATGATGAGAAAAGTTACATGATTTCAATTTATCTGAATTTGTTAACATTTAAAAATATATTTTAATTAAGTAGGATTGAATCACATTCTTGTTCCCCTTTTGTACCACTGCTCCTCCCATAGACTGCCCTTCAATACCTACAATATCTTTTTTGTTATATTCCTTGAAATTTATAAAATATTATAACAATAAAAATGAGTATTATAAAAGTTGTTTGATATAAAATAACAATCAATTTAACAGTCTTATGTAGATGCCCATGTACAACAATAGTGAAAATACATTTTTCTCAATATAAATTTTAAGTAACTCCAAACATATTAACTGTAT
>NW_022196915.1:74557287-74558162 GCF_008632895.1 Mastomys coucha
TAGGTGAGGGTAAGAATTTGGTTCATTAGCTGTGATAATTTGGAAAAGCATTCATATCAGAGAAAGAGGACCTTATAAAGTCCCCTTCTTCAAACTTGATACAAGAGTTACAAATGTCAAGCAAAGCATTCAGTTTCACTTTGTTTTTCTCTTATAAGCCACCTCCCTAGTTAATTGTTTATATTTCTTTTGGGTATAAAAATACTTTTGAAATATATAAGCTATCCTGGAAACCATAGTATAGTGTGAAAACATAAAATAAACAATACTACTAATAGAGATGTTGAGATAGGAGAAGCAAGATTCCAAGACTCTTAAGTTCAAGACACAGCAAGACACTGTTACAAACAAACAAGCTGACAGTGTATATAGATTGTACGATGTTGGGCCTATTTCTCCAATTACCAAATTAGAGAGATCATTGGACGAAAATCAACAAATTTCCAATTCCTCAGATTATTGGATTTCAATCAATTAGGATATGTTGGTCATATTTATTTTCAAATTAATATATTAAGAAAAAGTAATTGTCACTTCCTGTTGTTTTTGCTGTAAGAGGTGGAATTAGGTTTGTGTGGATTTGTTGAAAGATTACCTTCTTGCTTCTTCTAGGGTGTAGTTTGATCCTTATGTTAATGTTTTCCATCTATTATCCTTTGTAGTGGTGGATTTATGGAAAGATATTGTGTAAATTTTGTTTTGTCATGGAATATCTTGTTTTCTCCATCTATTTGGTAATTGAGAGTTTTGCTGGGTATAGTAGTCTGGGCTGGCATTTGTGTTCTTGTAGGGTCTGTATGATTTCTGCCCAGGATCTTCTAGCTTTCATAGTGTCTGGTGAGAAGTCTGGTGTAATTCTGATAGGTCTGCCTTTA
>NW_022196915.1:74558839-74569896 GCF_008632895.1 Mastomys coucha
CCTACCATCTGGTTAACTCTAGTGCTACCTGCCCTTGCTAAATCTGACTGGAGCCTGTCCTTCTGGAGATCACGGTTGTGTCAGAATTCCTCAGAGTCAAGCTGTCTCTGTGATCCTATGGTTTCTGGGATCTTGGGATCCTGGGATCCCAGGATCCTGGGCTTGTTAGATCACCTGCGAGTGTGGCTTTCTCTGTGTTGTGGGACTGGCTGCAGAGCTTGTGCCCAAGGTCTGCTCAGAACACTAACCCAGGCAGACTGGAAGAAACTCGAGTCACTGGGCTGGCAGAGTTCCAGTGTGCCTAGTCCTGCTGGTCCCAGTTACTCCCAGTGTTGGGACAGATGTTGGTTCCTGCTCACCTCTGATCCTGGGTGTGTCAGAGCGCCTGGGAGTGGAACTTCCTCTGGTTGCTGTGCAGGAAAGTTAAGTTTAAGAAATGCAAAATCTTTGTCTTTTGATGCTACTAATGTTGCATTGATAGTCTGAAAAATTACAGGCATGCTTCCCTCATTGTCCTCATTTACATCTCTATTATTGGAGATAGCAGGAATTGGCTTTATGATCCCTTTTATCATATGTCTATTACCTGTTTTCATTTTTTTTTCTTTTTTAGAAAAAGCATCAGAGCTTTTACAGATGTCAAAGCAGAGTCATATAAATTTAGGCTCCAATGTCTTCCCTAGCAGAAGTTGGTAGTCAATGATGGGTAAAATCATCTTGAAAACATTTTCAACCTAGGACAGGCCATGAATATAAGATTATTCATGTGCTAATGGCAGGTAAGAGCTGTGTCTTCAGATGGCAACCTAATGTTGCACCATCAGAGGTAAGCAGGAACCACAGGCACAACTTTCTGCTCTGTGATTGATAAGATGCCTGGGTATTACAAATAAAAAAGATGGGTAACATTCTCTAGAGGTGGATCAACCTAAGACATAATATGAATCCTTGGACTCATGTATCAAGGAGGGGTAAGGTCTACACTTCTTGAGGGTACTCTTAAGATATACATGTCTTTCTGTGCCAATAGCTGAAACAGCATTGGCTTGTACAGATAAAACAGGGGGACATATGGGGAGCACTTCCAGAGTCAACTTTGTGCAACTTCTTGTTCATGATGAGTCTTATTCATGAATGAGTCTGTGACATCTGTCTTTGTTTTTTTTTTTTATTAAGATGTGTTTTATATCCTACCAAGTTCCTCTGCTTATGCATATGCCCTTGAGAGACTGTCCAAGCCTGAAGGAAATGGCCTTAGTCCAACATAGATGCTGTGTACCCTAAACTCTCAATATAAGCATTTGTGGTCATCATTTAACTTCCCGTAATTGGTCAAGATTTCTGTTGGTTGACTTTAAAAGATACTGAGAAAATACAACTCTCTACTAGGTTGGTATTGGCCACCATTACTCCTATATCTTTCTTTTACATCTCCTTTCTGCCTCTCCTATAATCATCCTCACTCTCCCAGTCATAGTTTCTGTGTTGACTTGCTGGTTGGGTCTGACAAACCATTGTCTCCCTTGCTATTTGGTAACTTCACTTAGATCACCTTCATATATTGTGGGGTAGTGGGCAGCTCTGACAGCCAGAGACCAGTAGAGCAGCCACCTGGGAACCCCAGAGACCCACCGAGCAAAGTAAATTTATTCACAAGGGATGGTAGGAGTTCAGTGATAGCTTCTGAGACCAATGGCTCAAATTTCAGCCTAAACCCCTCACAGCTGCCCCTGCAGGAGATGTGTGCTCTATGAGGCAGACAATGTCTCAAGCTCCCAGCATTCTAGCTGAACCTTACACCCAGTCATCTGACCACAACCCAGACATGCCACTCCCCATACAATAAAAGGGGCGGTTTGCCCCCTCCTCACTCTTACTTTTCTCCTCTCTTGCTCTTGCTCTTCCTCTCACTCTCTCCCTCTTAATCTCTCTCTCCTCTCTGCTCTTTGTTCTCTTCTCTGGATTTCTCCCTCTCCTTCCTTTATCTCTCTCTCTCTCCTTTCTCTCCTTTCTTTCCCTCTACTAAGCCAACATTTTCTATCCTTCCTACAATAAAATAACTCATTTATAACATTGCCTCCTTTGTAATTAAGGCACCATGCAGGAAACAGGTCAGCTCCCAGGGAGAGAGGAGAGAGATAGGTGGGCCACCAGCCCAGGCCGCCCCCTCCCACCCCTGGAACAAAAACATATGTATATAATTTAGGAAGTTTCTGTAGTTGTCGGTCCATATGACACCTCACATGGCCATTATTTTTTGGTGATACTGTCTGTATTTTCTTGCTTGTCCTTATCTTCCCTGTCTCTATTTGATCCTTCTGTTCTAGACTCCTATTTTATCTACTCATAACTGTTTTCTTCACTTTCCTATAAGGTGCCTCTTCACCCTAGTCACTTAATCTATACCTAGTCTCTATGGTTTTACAGATTGATGCTTGCTTATCTTTGATGTAACAGATAATATCTATATATAATACCACAATATAATGCAATACATAAAAATAAATTCCATATATATTGCATTTAATAAAATTATTCTTTAATTTTGTAAAAATGCATTGCTTTTGTACCCATGTTAATCATCATTTCAGAGTTTACTTTGATGTGTGCTCATGGTCATTCTTTTTAAATCAATTACTTTCATAAAATATGAAAACATATGAGTAAATTTGTCTCTAGTTTACAGTTCTTTTTAAAGATGTCAAAATTCTGTGTTTTCTAGGAGATCAAACTGAAATATCACCTTGCTTATCCAGAGTCCTTATAATTTAGATTTATTACTTTTGAACTCTTATTCAAAAAGACTCACACAACTTCAATCAAACCAAATAGTTTGTACCTGAAATCCATTATATTTCTTAGTCACTATTGCTGATATTCATAAGACTGCAGTTTTCAGAGAAAATGTTCTGTATGAAAAACTTTCTGAAATTATTTTATAGTGCTTTTGGTTTTTAACTCAGTGGGCTGTTTCTAATTTAACAAGTACATTTTTATATTGATTGATGATTCAGGTCTTAACTATAAAACAGTAGCACAACTATAGCACTTATATTAACTATTGGGCCACTTATTTTCTAATTTCACTATTGTGTAGCTTCTTTTGTTTTTATTAATCTGGCTAGAAGATTTTATTGACCTTGTTAATAAAATTACTTGATTTCATTGTAATTAATTTTGTTTACAGTTCATAAAACATATATAACAATCTATGTTATAGGTTGATATGATATCTCTTCATTTCAGGATTTTTATGGTAAAGATTTTATTAATACATGTATATTCTTTTTGTTTTTCACAAGCCAATGTTATAGATTTTAACTAGAGTTTTGCTATACTAGATTGTAGTTATCAATGCATAGATATATTTACATACATAGATCAATACAACAGATGCATTTTCTGATTTCTATATTTTTATCTTCTCTAATCAATAAATAATTTAGTTATGCGGCTGAATATATAAATGTTTTATAAACATATTCTTGAATAGTAATAGAATCACATAAAAAGAATACAGTGTATATAATTTAATATAAATGAAATGCATTAATAATATCACTTACAGTGTTGTCATTGGCAACTGTCTTTGGTTTCTTAGACTACATAACCATGAGATGATTGTGAGATTTAGCTAGACCATTTTGACAGCTTTAAAAAAAACTTAGTAGATTATTTGTTCTTATTTCTTTTCTGAATATTTGTGATTGAGTATTCAGAAATACTTTTTTACCTGCATATCTGTAGAGCTTAACTTAGTCATTCAGAAATTAATGCCACTTAGAAAGAGGGTACCTTAACAGAGGAATTATCTTTATATTGTCCTGTGGGACATATTCTTTATTAATGATTGATGTGGGATGCTACAATCAATTGTGGGCAGTAGTACCATTGGGTAGGTGGCTCAGAAAAGTAAAAGAAAGCACGCTGAGCAAGACCTGTAACACAAATAAATTAGCATCCATGATCTTTTCATTAGTTCCTTAATTCAGGTTCCTGCCTTAAATTCCTATACTGACTTCACTCATTGATAGTTTATGACCTCAGATTTGTAACATAAACACTTTTATACTAAATTGCTATAGGATGTGTTGTCTATCTCATCAACAGAGAACTAAACTAGATTGCTCAAGGCTAGCTACAGGTTCTGGTTCCAGATCAGCCAGAGCTACTGGGGTCGGGGGGAGACGAAGGGAGAGAGGGAGGGAGGGAAGGAAGGAAGGAAGAAAAAAACAAAAAGAAAACAAACAACAATAATTAATACCAGATTAAAAAATAAATAAGTAAAACTCCCTTCGTGCCATGCTGTGGTGCATGCTGGGATCCCAGGTTGTAAAGGCTAGGACAGACACACTATGATTTCAGCCTGGCTTCACAGCAAGTTCCTGGTTTGCTGCTGTTGTTTTTGTTTAAATCCCTCAGTGTAAACTCAGATATCTAAGGATTCACTTTAAATTCACTTGTTAGTACCTTATATGTTTGTTATTTATTTCTTACTGGGTTTTCTAGACTAATACTATTTGTTAAAACATTCAGTTTTAATGAAAATGCTCCATGTTCTTTTTATAATTCCTATCCCAGATAATTGTAAGAGTTAATAGAATTATTTAATATTTCATATCTCCCTTGCAAGTATTGTGCAATATTTTTGTGTAGTTATATTCTGATTTCAAATTTTCTCACTACCAAGAATTTGTGAGTGTTGACATGAAATGTGCAACACAGTAAATAACTCAATTTTTGAAACAAATAAGATTTTTATTCTAAATATTTGTAATCAATAATTTCAAGCAACTTCTGAGTTCAAGCGCTAGAGATCAGCAATAAGCTGATATTTCATCACATACCCAAATATTTTAAATATCAAACATATTTTAAAATTCATAGACTGCATTATGAAATAATAATCATTGATGTTTTTCTCATTAATCAAATAAGTTAATTAAGTAAATTATTGTTGGATTTACTTGAATTTTTATTAAAGTTAATTCTGTATATAATCAATTTCACATCCTTTAATTACCAATTCCTAATAAATCTTAGGGTGTAGATATATCTCAGTTGTCAGAGTGCTTACTTGGTATGTACAAAGCTCTGGGTTTAATCATTTGTGTTTATAAGATTGGGCATAGTGGCAGAGATCTGCACTTGGGAATACAGGCAGGAAAATTAGAAGTTATTCTTGCCTCCTTCATCTATTTTGGGCAATATCACACTATCAGAGTTACAGATAACTTACTAAATTTTTAAAGTATAAACATTTTCAGAAATATTTTGTAAATTGTTTTTCATTATCCAAAATAATTTTCTATGTTTGGTAAATTGTTTTCCTGAAACTAAAAATTATCTGGATGCAAAATAACTTCACATTCAATGTGAGTATATGAGGTAGGAATGAGGAGGATGTTTTTATTTAAATCTAGTATGAAATCATAAGAAAATAATTTTGAAACAAAATTCCATACTTAAAGTTTGTAGGAGAAAACCAGCACAAGACCTTACTAGACTTTTAGAAATATGTTTTCAAAGTACAAGAACAATCATAGTCTGTATTCGTTGTGTTACACTGTAAGCCTTTGTTGGAAGAGTTTCTTGCCCATGGTAACTGTTACCATGAAGCATAACAGTGTTATCATAGATTTAAATGTCACTACAACAAAATACCTTTTTAGTCAGCCTACATTTTCATTAGAGTTCACGTTTGTTCAAGGAGAAATCATGTGGTGACCCATAAATACATCTAGAAATTTTTAAACAGAATGGATAGAGGTGAGTTTGCGTTCCTAAGATTGAGACTAACAAGTTTTAATTATTTTATATATCTTATTTAGTAGGATACCTTATTCTAATTATTAATCTTCCAATCAAATAAGACCTAGTAAACCTCAGTTTTCTGTTACCATTCCCCAGTAATGTTTCTCTTTTATTCTTGTGTGTGTGTGTGTGTGTGTGTGTATGTGCACTGATACCCTTTTCACAATTAATAAAAAAGAATTGTATAACATTTGGAAAATCAAAAGTATTAAAATATGCATACACTAAGCATTTTGTTGTTAATAGATTCAACATATAGTTAACTATTGACATTGAGGTGTTTCTTTGTAATTAGTCTCAACTATCATACTATATCATATCTATTGTTGATCAGATATGAAAATGGATCACTGGTTCTCATTTTATAGCTCTACGTCAGTGTCGATGTATATATAGTATATAATATGGGAAATATTACCTGTCTTTAATGCCAGGTTTAATATTAATCAGGAAGTATTGTATAATCAATAATTTTTATATAAATGCAAAGATTCTTCTTTAGAGTTCCTGATTGACTCTACAATATTGATACATGCAATGAGGCAAAAAAGAAAAAACCCATACATTTTAGAATTATAAATTAGATATAGTACATAGTTCATACTGGTGCATTAAATCTATATATATATAAAGGATTCTCAGGAATGGGTTTCCACAAACTGTCAGATATCTGCCCTCAGCATGTTACACTCAGTCTGCTGGCAGGGATGAGAATAGTTGCTAAGCATATAACTGATGTCACTAAAATAAAAAGATTGACTTCACTACATATTCTCTAAGAAAACATTTTCTTTAAAATGTATTTATTATATTATCCATAGTTTTCTTAACGGGAAGTAGTGAAATGTGAATTTTCAAACATAATATTCTTATAAAAAATATATTAAAATCAACATGTGGTACAGAGCAGATTGCAGGGGACTAGAGGAAGTTAGCTGTGGGCTGCTCTAAGAAGCTGGTGATACTGTAGAGCAATCTTACAGCAAGGCCTCATGTGACCTGGTAGGTAGCAGAAAAAAGGCCTTTCTAGAACTGCTTGGGGCCAATGTAGCAGAAAAAGAAGGTCAGTAGTTGTCATTATAGCATATTTGTGTGATGACATGACATTTTTGGTTTGTCTGTGAAAAGTTGAGATAAGAACAGAAAAGGAGAAAAAAAATCAATTCTATGGAAAAATCAAACTCCTTTACAGAGATTCTTGTATTTAAATGTAATATCAGTTTAGAAATAGTAATTGCTCCCATTCATGTGTTCTCAGAATATGTGCTTTCGGGAACTCTGCCTGTGGAGACACAATTACACACACTAGGAACACATTGCCATGTCTGAACTGTGTATATTGCTTCTCTTATAATTCCTCTCTTTGTCTTACTTCTGAATGATTTTAATAGTGAGAACAAACTGGGAACACTGGGTAGAGGTCTCCCTATATCAGAAAGAGAATCATAGCTCACCACTGATGAAAATATTTTGATATAACAGGAAAATAGAATGAGAGACTAATACAGAGATATAATGTTGACCTCATATACCATTCTGCTTAAAATTTACTTGGAAAATGTCTATAGGTATATATTTTTATAGTAGATGAATTTTTAATTTCAACTAATTTTTAGATAAAAGAGGATATCATGACAAACTTACAAAAGGAATATAAATATTTCTGCATTAAAAAATTACTTAGAGATTCTAAAGCTTTCTTCCTCTACCCAAAATTTTATTTTAAATCAGGTACAGTTGTATTAATTTAGAATTGCAGCACAGAACAAATTCACTGTTAGAAAATAATGAAAATTTTAAATTTAAGTTAGCTAAATGAATTTAAAAATTTTTGCTGAAAATTACTCATTGAAACAATATACTTAAAACATCCAATTTAATTTTAATTTAAGAGAAGTGATATTTTTTACCAAGAACAAATGTGACACAATTAATATGTGCATATTAGTAAACCAAAATGTACAGGGAGAAAGTTCAATTGATTTTATTAACATTCATTAAAAAGACTTCACATGCTGGAAAACAGCCTAAAACATGAAATATTGTATAGAGAGACAAAGAGAGGAATTGGTCTGGAACTAAGAAGTGAAGAACACGCATGAGGAAAAACACAATAGAGATAAATAACATTGCATATTTAAAACAATTAGGGCCTGGGAAGTAACTCAGTTAAGAATATGTTTATTATGCAAGCAATAAAACCTGAGTATCTTTAATAGAATAATCTTTTACATACACACACACACACACACACACACACACACACACACACACACACACACAGGTATTCTGGCATGTATTTTTGATGCCAGGACTTGAGAAATGGAGACAGGTATATACAAACATGTCAAAAGTTTAAAAATTGAAAAAATATATCTGTTATGGATTAAATGTTCTATTTCCTATCATATATTAAAACCTAAAGTGATATTGTCAAGTGGTGTAAAATTTATAGACTTTCAAGCAAGATTGTCCAAATGAGGTTAGTCCTCTTTGTAATCTTTATTCCTGAGAATTTCCTCACCTTTATCATTTCACATGAGCATTTAGTAATAAAAATATTAAAATCTGACACTTAACAGAAGTCAATTGTGCTGCTAAAATTATTCAGGACACCAGGTCCCAGAATAGCCACAAAAATGTTTCTATTGATTAAAAGTATCAGATTTATTGTCTTTTCATGAAATTACAAATTAACTGAGTTAATATTTAAATTCACATTAATGGACTATTCATAGCAACTATGGCTCAGGCATAATAGCTTAAAATGTTGATATTTTTACCTCTGTAATTTTTTTACACTTGCTGAAATATTAATTATATTTTAGTTCTGTAATAATTCACTTGACTTCATTTTACAACTTAGAAGCTGTTAGGAGATCACTTTTCTTCAAGATAAATCCTGGAAGCTACTAATTGCATAGTTACATAGATTGAGTAAGCACTGTTGTTCTGTGCAGAGTCAAAATTGTTAAGTTTTGGCATTAGCCTTTGCAAAAAACAAAGTGGATATGCTCACTATAAATAAACAACAACAACAACAGAAAAACAAACAAAAACAAACAAAAACGATACAACTCTTCAATTCATGTAATCAAAGTCTCATAAACAAAGACAAACCATTTGCCTATAAATACATGAAAAAATGTGCAATGACATAGCCATTGAACTTATCTATCAAAAAAAAAGGGACACTGTCATTTCCCAAGAAGAATGACTTCTATAAAACGTAATAAAAATGCTGGACAAGAGATAGATAGATAGATAGATAGATAGATAGGTAGATAGATAGATAGGTAGATATAGATATAGATATTCTGAAAAAATCATATTTATTTTTTGGAGGAGACGAACAGTATATCATTCTTGATAAAACTTAAAATTTCTTGATAATTAATGTTGTAACAGCAAGAATATACTGGAATCCAGTTCTAGGAAAATTACAGAAATAAATGAAACATCCATATATATGGGATTTCTCTGGGCACATGTATTTCTTTAATACTATTCTATACTCTTTATTCTGAGGTTCCTGAATAATCTAGTGTTTCCATGTTGCCAAGATAAATAACCCAAAAGTTTATATGCTAGGCACAGACCAGAAATGAAATATGGTATAGGTATCTCTAAGAAACCTGTGTCTATTTGTATGTATAAATTCATATAGACAATGAAATGTTAGTCCTTATATAAAAATATTAGAGTCTTGTTATTTTCTTCAATGTTGATGAAACAAAAGGACACTAGATTAAATAAAGGAGGTCAAGTAAGAATGTTTATATAGTTATGAGGTTGCTCACAAATAAATAGTAAAAGTATTGCTCTTATACAACTTTTACCACTTAAGAATAGATCTTTAGGGGCTGGAGAGATGGTTCAGTGGTTAACAGCACTGACTGTTCTTCCAAAGTTCCTGAGTTCAAATCCCAGCAACCACATAGTGGCTCACAACCATCTGTAATGCGATCTGATACCCTCTTCTGGTGTGTCTGAAGACAACTACAGTGTACTTACATATAATAAATAAACAAATCTTTAAAAAAAAAGAATAGATCTTTGGGAGATGGATGAATGGAGTGAAAAATATTAAATGATCACCACAATTATATAGAAAGCATAATTTCTGGTGTTTAGGGTCAGAGAAGGAGAAATATTGCTAATTCATAGTCTTCATATAATAGCTGGTAATGAAGTTTTAGAGTATAAGAAACATGAAAAAATAACAGTAGTTTAAGATTCTGGATATCTTTGATCATTATAAAATGTATATGTGGATTGAAACATCTAATATACTCTAGCAATATAAACAAATATTATTGGTAAATCAAAATATAAATTAAAATTGGAATGTGATTTTGACAGTTCCTAAAGAAAAATATGTTTGTAAATGCCTTTTCCATATTGAAGGTCACTCATACCTTAAAAAATATATTTATTTCTTTATTTCTCATTATATATCTATCTTTTTCTAATTTAAATAATTTGAGACTCTGACACACCCAGGATCGAGGTGAGCAGGAACCAACATCTGTCCCAATACTGGGAGTAACTGGGACAGTTGGGACCAGGCACACAGGAACTCCACCAGCCCAGTGACCTGGGTTCCTTCTGGTCTGTCTGGGCTGGGGTCCAGAACAGACCTTGGGCGCAAGCTCCACAGCCAGTTCCACAACACCCAGAGGAAGCTCCATTCCCAGGGCTCTGACACACCCAGGATCAGAGGTAAGCAGGAACAAACATCTGTCCCAACACTGGGAGTAACTGGGACCAGCTTGACCAGGCACACAAAAACAACAGGAAGTGACAATTACTTTTTCTTAATATATTAATTTGAAAATTAATATTACCAACATATCCTGATTGATTAAAATTCAATAATATGAGGAATTGGGAATTTGTTGATTGTCATCCAATGATCTTTCTAATTTGGTAATTGGAGAAATAGGTCCAACATTGTACAATCTATATACACTGTCAGCTTGTTTGTTTGTGACAGTGTCTTGCTGTGTACAACATAAGGGTCTTAAAATCTTGCTTCTCCTATCCCAGCCTCCCTATATGTAGTATTGTTTATTTCATGTTTTTACACTATACTATGGTTTTCAGAACAGCTTATATATTTCAAAAGTATTTATACACTCAAAAGAAACGTAGACAATTAACTAGGGAGATGGTTTGTAAGAGAACAACAAAGTGAGACTGAATGCTTTGCTTGACATTTGTGACTCTTGTATCAAGTTTGA
>NW_022196915.1:74570879-74660492 GCF_008632895.1 Mastomys coucha
GTTAACAAATTCAGATAAATTGAAATCATGTAACTTTTCTGATAATGCAATAAAACTTAAAAAAAAAAGAGATAGATCCTGGTCCCCCAAAGTGGAGAGGAGCAGGCATTACCTAAGGAACAGCATTTAAGAAAAAAAAAAAAAAAGAAACTCATCTCTGGGCATAGCCTGCCAGAAACTTCTTAGAGCAGGTTTATTGTGATGAGAAGACCCAGATTAAATATAGGTAGCACAGTTCCATGGGCTGGGACCCTGGACTGAATGAAAGGGAGAGAGGGAGTGAGCAAGCAAGCTGAGCACCTGCCAACTTAGATTTTTCAAAACCTACTCTAACAAGGGTTCTCAAACACTCCAACCCCCCTTCTAGTTCACCATCAAAAGGTAGGGGAGTGTTATGGTTTGCATATGCTCAGCCCAGGGAGTGGCACTATTAGAAGGTGTGGCCTTGTTGGCATATGTTTGGCCCTGTTGGAGTAGGTGTGTCACTATGGGCATGGGCTTTAAGATCCTCATCCTAGCTTCCTGGAAGTCAGTCTTCCACTAGCAGCCTTAAGATGAAGATGTAGAACTCTCAGCTCCACCTGCACCATTCCTGCCTGGATGCTGCCATGTTCTTGCCTTGATGATAATGGACTGAATCTCTAAACCATTAAGCCAGCCTTAATTAAATGTTGTCCTTGCAAAAAAAATTGAAAATATATATTTAATGATGAGAGCATTCTAAATTTATGATTTTCAAATATTTAATTATGGCTTAGTAAAATGTCTTATAAACTATATTTTGTTTAATTAAATCAGTTGTTAGCTGATGTAAAATATTGATCACATTACATAAATCTTACTACATATTACAGACATGAAATCATTAAACATTCATCTTTAAATACAAACAACAAAACTTTGCAAGCATTAACACTGTACTATGAATATAGAATACATTGGTAAAGATTTCAATGGGTGTGTTTTAAGATATTTTGTGTCTTGGTTGAATAAAAATCATAAAAATACTTAGAGGAATTACAAATTCTCTCTCTCTGAATACATTATCAACAAGAATCCTTGTGATTGATATCTCAACACACAATCCAGACTTGTGTTAGCAACAATATTTTTGGGTTTTTTTGTTTGTTTGTTTTAGAGAAAATGACTATAATGTTGTTCTGTAATTAGAATTAAGTTCTTTTTCTTTTACTATAGAATAAATAATAAAAATGTGTGACAGGAGTATAGGGATGGATTTGTTGAAATCATTTTGTTTCCTTTTATTAGGGAAATAAATGAACTATTCCTGAATAAAGCACGTTTGGTTTTGACTGCTCTAACTTCTGTTCTGTTTGTCAGTCAATTACTCCTTTATTCTTTCACATATGCTGCATATCTTTCAAGACTAGGATTTTTTTCCTTATTGTTATCAATGTTCTTGATTCTGTTAATCCATGTGATCGAAGTGAGGATATGTGTTCACAAAGCAAGCTAAAGACAAGAACATTCCTATTGCTAAATGTTGATGTAGAATGATTAGATTTTCATCCTCTTGTTGACTATGTTTCTTGCCAGAGCTTCAACACTACACTTTTCATTTAGAAATTTTACTTTTTCTATATTTTAAGCACAGAGTATATCTTTTAGATAAATCTTCATTTAGTAAAAATAAAAGTATCTAGCAATATTCAATATATCCTCATGTAACTGCTCTAACATAATTAGATATTCCTGGTGGTAACTTGTGAATGCTCATATTCAACTACCTTTAATTTTAATTTAGTTGAATATACAAAACCACAATGTAGAAATTTTTTTTTAAATAGAGTTGTGGTCACAGATCAAAGCTTGTGGAAATTACCATTGGACTGGTATATTCAATATAATGTTATATTGAATGATATATTACCAAAATAAAAGATAATGTTTAGGAATTCATTATTAATTTCCCAAATCAGTGGAATTATATCCTGTTATTGAAAAAAAATTTTAGTAACTTAAAATTAAAATTATCACATTTGCTTTATCAGAAAGGAACAGTGTATATACTATGCTTACTCTCATGGGTGAAACTGTAGTATTGCTAAGATTCAGTTCCTTTCTAGAGGTTCTGAGACTGAACAGACTTCAAAAACCTTTTTATTGTTGACCAAATCAGTGCAGTGTAGTGTAGGACTCAGACTCTATTTACTGAATTACTATGTCCTAAAAGTCTTTCTCAGAACCTGAAGACATTTCTTATCTTCCCTCCAACACCAATTTAAAATCAACAGGGTGGAGTTAGAAGCTGAATTTCTCTAACATTTTCATCTCTGCCTTTTTTATGACTACAGCCAAGACCATTATCTGATATTAAAATGCAAGTGGTCAGATTGACTGGTATAAAAGATGAATATTATAGGAAAATATAAGTTCTACTTTAAAGACTGTAAATTTAATTATAATTTGATAGAATTTAGGGATTACAATGTAGACATTTTCATGTCTCATTCCTCATACCACATTTAGCATACAATCTATTTAGAATTGTATTCTGCTTTCTGGTGATATAGCACTGACCTCCCTGAAGTCATTTCTGTAACTTCAAAAGAAGTATAATTTGGCCCAATAATATGAAGAAAAAATTTCTTTGCTTTGTAATTTTATAACCAAAGAGAGTGACATTATTGCATCGTTTGGGGCCTAAGTATGTTTATTTGGTATCCTACAAACAACATTGTGATTTCCTGCACTGCCTACATAGGAGGAGCCAATTTGATATATCTATGGATGAAAAGAAAGAACTAGAAATACAAATTTACCATTTACTATAATCTTTGACTTAGAATAAAATATGTCTTTTTATGATGGTTATGGATTTTTTCGCTTTGGATAGATACAATCTGTGACAGAGATAACAGTAATAGCTAGTCACAATTCATGACTTAGCTTCATACGTCGCATTATGAGGAAACTAAGAAACAAGTCCTATCATCGTAGGAAGGAAAGAATAAAGCAGTAATTCCAATGTGCAAATTAATTTCAGACATTTTGTAGAACTGAACAATGTCAAGCAACTGAAGAGATGATGACTGGATTATTCCATTAAGTAATAACCCCCCTTTTTTTTTTGACACTTGGCCTTGGGAGGAAGAGTCTATCATTTCAGCTTCCACCAGAAGTCATCAATTATGGAAGACACACTTCAAAATCCTTATAACATTTTTAATGAGTTTTCTTACTCATTTTTAATGAGTAAGCAGAGCATATATACTGTTCCTTTCTGATAAAACAAATGCAATAATTTTAATTTTCTCATTAAAATTTTCATCTTTAATGAGTGGATCTCTGTATACATTTGGGGGCTGGGAGTAGGAGTTGACACAGGTGCCTTCTATGTCCCTCTTTCACAATTATGAGTCTTCAGTCATCAATATTGTGGGAGAAGTAGCTTCCTTGCCTTTTACAGTCAGTGGGAATATGGATTGTTACCTTCCCCCTTCATTTCAGTCATTGGAATTCTGGTAGCCTCTGCTTGGGGGCTAACACCTGAGAGCTAAGACAGATGCTCTCTGTTGACTGTTTGTCTTTGAAGAAACTGCCTGAGCACGCCCACCGCCTGAGCCAGCCAGCCACCTGAAGATCTTCTGAACCTGGGGACTTTGACACCTGAACTTTCTTTGTAGTTTAATCTAGAGACTTTTTTTCAGTTTCTCCTGTGACTATATAAACCCTGGTTTATTCTCAGTAAAGTGGAGCCTTGATTGGGATGCAACTTGGCTTTGTGTTTTCTCTTTGCATTTCAAACCCTTTATTTCAGGTCCTTTATTCCTTCCTGGCTGAGGAGAACCCTGTCCGTGAAACTGCGGGCAGTTTCAATGGATCATGGACTTAAACATGGGTTTTTGAGATAGCACTCACTATGAAAATCCACATGGTCACTGGTTTCAACATATCCCATGGATCTCAGCATGATCTTTAGTGGCAGTAAAATTGGGCATTAACAGAGCCTTTGGTTGCAGTAGGAATATGGACCTAGACATAGCCTTCAGGAGCAGCACAGAACTGAACATCACAATGCCTGCAGTTGGAAAAGTAGGCCATTAACAATATGAACCCTGGTGGCAGCCTGACCACAAACATTAACTTGGATTCAGATCAGAGAAGAGACAATAGAAATCATAGTGGCATTCAGTGCTAACATAGGCAACATATGTCAACAAAGACCTCAGCTTTTGCAGTAAATTTTTATATTAAATTCTTTATTCTGAGTAGAAGTGTTCATTATCTACCAAAATTCTCAGTTGCATGGAATGAACCCTTAAATAGGGAATAAGAAGATACATTAAGGGTTGGGGATTAAAGAGGAACGGGATACTAGGAAGAGAATGTTATCAGAGTATGGAAGAAGATATTCTAGTTATACTGTAACAAAACAAGCAATGTTTAGTGCTTCAGAAGCTGGGAAAGGCCAGAAGGCCTCTCTTCTGAGTCCTCGATGAGAATGTAACTTTCAGAGAGCACACTAAGTGCAAAATCTTTTCCGAATCCAAAAACATGGTATTGGTTTTATCCACCAAGTTTGAGATGACTTATTGTGATGGCCCTAGGAAGACAATAATAAAATTGTTTGTAGAAGCATAAAAGGCATATGACAAAATTTCAAAACACTTTATGAAAAAATGGATGTACTGAACAATAGAGAAAAAATGGGTCTCTTTATGGATAACTACTAAAATTTGTGAGCAAGTGAAGTCTTTAGGAATAAAAATTTGAAACAATTTTCCAAGAGCAATTTTTATTACAAATTGTATATCATAACAATTTTATTCAATGCTTTATCCCAAGTTCAAATTCTTGTGTGAGGCAATGAAATATTGTAAACAGTAAATGGATATTAAAAGAGAAGTAATTAATTTATTATTTGCTTATTATTACTATATATGGCTTATCCAGAAAGCTCAAGGAAAATTTTAGGTAGTCTTGACATGCAAGAACACACACACACACACACACACACACACACACACACACACACACAAATGCTAGTGATAAGATTTTAATTTAACTTAGCACCCACTATGTGAGTGTGGATGTTTGAAGAAACCTGATAAAATTACTTGTTTTTAAACCTTTAACAATTCAAAATAAGCTAAAATTAATATATGAGATTAATAATCTAGTACTTCTGATCTTAATACATGAGATATGAATTCAGATGATTATTTGTATAAACATCATAACAAGCATTATTTACAATAGCTCTTAGTTGGAAATAAATTTCTAATACTTGTACAGAAAAATTAGTTAAATTATTAAATAGGCTACATGAAAGTGATTATAGAGTTTATTGGGGCTACTTAAAATAATATTAAACTGTGGCGCATGCCTTTAATCCCAGCACTTGGGAGGCAGAGGCAGGTGGATTTCTGAGTTCGAGGCCAGCCTGGTCTACAGAGTGAATTCCAGGACAGCCAGGGCTACACAGAGAAACCCTGTCTTGAAAAACCAAAAAAAAAAAAAAATAATAATAATAATAATATTAAACTGCTGTTCTACATGCAACAATATAGGCCATTTAATTCAGTGTTCAATGTATTTCATAGCAGAAAATTAATTTTTACTCATGTAAAAATACAGCTTAAAAGTTTCCTTTGGGTTAAAGAGTGAGTATGGGGAATCCAGTGTTTTGCTGATAGCACTTTTATGGTTTTCCATTATAAAAACTTCTTATCTTCAAGGAATTTTATGGTCAATAATGACTTTTGTCAATTTCCAGTATCAAGAATTATGTAATAAGAATTTAGGCAGTGAAATAGATTGAGAAATCTCTCATCTTTCTGTATGTCTTTTTTCCTGTCATTTTATACACATATAGTAAAATTATATATATATTACATATATATAGTATTTATTACTTATACACATATATTACATATAATATTACAAATATAGTACATGTAATATATTTCATACATATATATGTACATATGTATATACATAATATATATATATAGTGTTTCATTAATCTATCAACAAAGATAGAAACCTGGGAAATTAGCATAATGAAAGAACTCTATCCTAGTGCAGAGAGAACCTGTGTTTTAAGAAAGGGACGAGGTAAGTTATAGAACAGAAAGCCGGCTCTCCTGATTTGTTCATCCATATTTTCTCACTTCCAAGGAGATTGTCTGGAAGTACTAATTGTTCACAATCAACTTATACTTTTCACCAAAATGTATTTAACTGCCCTTTATTTATCAGGTGATTTCTAGTAGATAAACAGCTTTCTGCAATATATCTCAACAATAAATTATAATTTGGAGGCACCAAAGAGGCAAAATAGAGCTCATGATATCAGTAATTAAATGGCCCCAAATTGCATTCTTGATTAAATTAAGTATGAGACAGACTTCTCATATGATTCCAAAGAGTGTTTAGCAAAATAGAGTCTAGATACTTCTCCTAAAAATCCTGACATTAGATCAAAGATATCTTGTCTCCCTTAATTCTTTGAGAAGGCACTATGAGATCTTTTTTTAAACTACCTACATTCAGCCTCAAATGAAGAAATTGTCCTTATTGTTGCAATTCCACATCAGATGTTAATACTTTCATAAAACTGCTGATATACTTATCCTATGTATTATAAAATATCTGACATGCTCAACCTAAGAAAATTTATGGCTTCAACTTGGTTATCAACTTGCCTGGGTTGAGTTTAGTCTAGGAATGACAAAATCCACCTTTGTTTTTGTCATTTCCTTTGCTTCTTCTTATTTTTACTGTTGTTGTTCATTTGTTTCTTCAGTGCCTTCTACGAGGATTGACATGTAGGGCATTAATGATAGGTAGAAGAGACATATCCTAAATGTAGTGTTACTATGTACTGAGAATGAAATAGGGGGGAGTCGATAAAACTGGAGGTCAAGAAAGCCAGTGAGATCATATATATTTCTTCCATCCCTTCCTTAGTGAGTGTATCTATTCTGTATGTGTTAGACTCTAGCTCCTATGTTGTTTTTTAATGTGGGTTTAAAAGGAGTGACTCTAGGATATTTTAGCATCTGATGGACTGTGTGTGTGTGTGTGTGTGTGTGTGTGTGAGTGTGTGTGTGTGTTTTAACTTTCTAGCAGGCAGGTAGCCATTCTGGACTTCCCAACTTCCTATCAAAAAAGACCTTTTTATAATATAGTATTATAATAATGTACAGGCCTTCATATACATACTTCAATGTCAATAGTAATCTAGGATAATTTTCTTATTGATCTTGGGATTTCTAGACCTGGCTTTCCAATCCAATTATTTCTTAAGTTGCTAAACATTTACCCTGCTCCATAGCTTCAATGCTAATAGAGCATCATCATGAGAAGAAAAACTGGAAACACTGTGGTAGCCAAGAAGGAGAGGCTGGGGCTTCACTGAGTGTCTTTCTCTTGCTTTCTCTTTCTATCCCATCTGCAGCTCTAACCTAACATATGAAGAAAAATGCATTTAGAGTAATTAATTCTCAGTTAATCTTCTCAACCCCCCTTAGGAACATCTCCTAAACCCGGTTTTACTCCTCCTCCAAGTATTTTTTCAACAATCAAATTGTCATTTAAGACCAACCTCCAGAGAATGTTAACCAGGGACCAGAAAACTGTTTGGCATATCACCAGATAACAACTAAATTTAGTCAAGATTTTTTAAATTCATTTTTAAAATTGTTCAATTATTCACCAAAATAATAGCTAACAATTATCAAGACCCTATTCCATTTCTCTCTCCTTTTCCCTCTCTCTCTCTTTCTCCATCTCTGTCTTTCTCACTTGATAAATTATAAGATCAGAAAGAATAAGAAAACTACACTACACACCTATACACAAAAACATATCATACACACAGAGAGAGTGAGAGAGAGAGGGAGAAGAGAGAGAAGAAAGTATGCTTTGAACTAGATTTGTACTATGTGATAGTAGTTAATCATGTATCAAATTTATTAATTTTAAGATAGACAACTTTATTTTTTAATGTACATTTGACAGTACACTAAAAATATATGTTAAATGTGATCCTAGGACAATTTATAAATCTATATTACTAATAGTGTTAAGCTTTTAGTTTTTCTTGAAACCTTAATTTATTAAGCAATTAGGTAAATGTAGAATCTTATACTGCCTAGGATTGTTTGACAATTCTGTTTTCAGATTACACAGTATTCTCTAATATTAAGAGCAACATACTTAGGACTTCAAGTGTAGCAGGTATATATACAAAGACATACACAGATACTTGTTATTGATATTTAAATGTATGTTAAATGTGACCCTAGGAAAATTTATAAATATATATTACTAATCAAGTTAAAGCTTTAGAAATACTCAATGATAGCACTACATCTGTATAATTTGAACATGACAGCTTGCACTGTTTCAGCATATTAACCACAATATTTGGTTACAAATATATAAAGGGATGATTAGAAGTGTTGTTGATATTAGTATGGTCTGTTGCCATGTGGAAGGTTATAGTATATAGCATGTAAGTACACAGTGGTAACATTCATTAATGAGAAAGTAGAGTGCATTGAGAAGACTGAGAAGCACAGAAGGAGAATTAAGAAGCAGCTATGCCAGGCACTTGGAATCGAATTATTTCTCCCTCATTAGTCTTTCTTGCTTATGTTTTCTTTAGTTTTCCATAATGTAATTAAGTTAAGTAATGGTTTAAAATATATTATCCCCGTATCTTAATATAAAATATCTTAGAATTAACCAAAATAGATTTCAAAGAATGCCAATTTATATTTAATTTTATAAAATCATTGCATATGCAATATGATGAATGCCTAAATATACATAGTAATAGTTTATTAAATGTTTTTTATTTATAGAATAAGATAAAGTGTGAAGTTATATATTAAATTAAATACACTTAAGATTTAGGAATTATGCAAATGCAAGTTTAATATTTTGTTTAATGCAGTGAAACTAAAAATTCAGAGCTGAAGTAAATGTTAGAGAAAAATATGCTAGAAAAGTTACAATACATTAAAGCAATAGCACAAAGGCAGTACATAATTATAAACATTTCTCATCTATAGTATTACTACAAGTTGACTGTTTAGCAAAAGTCCTATATAAAATTATACTGAACAAGTTAAGGAATATAATTGACAGGAACTAAACCCGCCTACTTTCTTTTGTTAAACTGCAAATATTTGTTACTTCTAGATTAGTATCTAATATCATCAATTAAATATCATTCTCCAGGGCTAGAGACAGAGGTCTGCTAGGCTTGCAGCCTAATGTGACTACAGTGACCTATGTTTTATTAGAGGTAACGTGAATTCACGTGTTAAACTCAACATGTCACTGTCTCCAGAGCAATGAGTTGGTAGCTTGGTGGATGAATAAAGTTGAAAGATGACATCAATAGAGTTATCTGAGGTTTGGAAGTGTTTGTAAGCATCAATAACAGGGATCTATGTATGTCTCTGTATATGTACCTGCTGCACATGTAGTCCTGAGTGGGTTTCTCTTAATATTAGTGAACACCTAGTGATCTAAGACAGAATTTTCAAATACTCCTAGGCAGTATGATAAAATTCTACACCTAGCTAATTGCTTAATTAATTAAAATTTCGTGAAAAGCTCACTAATGTTGGAAGAAAGAAATTGAATATTAACTAATGGTTCCAAGTTCTTGTTTCAGCTAACCAATCTGCTCTATTACTGTGTGTCCAATCCGTAGATTGCTGTAATCATTTCGGTTGAGTTTGTTGCTGCCAAACTAAATCGAGTCCATGTAAATTACCTTTATATTACTAAACATATCCATTTACTTTAAAATTATTTACTCCTGTTCTCACACAGTTCTAGATTGATATTTGAAATCTTTTTTTTTTTTTTTTTTTTTTTTTTTTGGTTTTTCGAGACAGGGTTTCTCTGAGTAGCCCTGGCTGTCCTGGAACTCACTTTGTAGACCAGGCTGGCCTCGAACTCAGAAATCCACCTGCCTCTGCCTCCCAAGTGCTGGGATTAAAGGCGTACGCCACCACCGCCCGGCTGATATTTGAAATCTTAATGCCGCTTTTCCATTTAGTATATTTCATAGTTTTATTTCTTTGAGTCACTGTAAAGTGTAAATGTAGATATAGTGTTCCTTTAATCATTAAAGTTTTAGTGTTGCTATAGCAACAGAAGTAAAGGTGGCACGTTAACTTAATTATCAAGATTGGCATCAAAATATAGGTGTTAGTCTGAGCATGGCAATAATTATGAGTACTTACAATTGTTAATGGAAATTAATTAGTTTGGTATTTCTAAAATACGATTATAAAATCTAAAACATGTTTAGTCTCCTCGGCAAATAACACAGACTGGGAGACTGATCATGCTGCACCATGAATGAAGTTCCTATAAAGGTAAAAATGTTAATGGATGTTGTAAATTGCTTAATCCTGTGTTGAGGAAATGATCAGTTTTAACAATTATTTCCTTACATTTTAAAAATCCCGCTTAACTAAACTAAAGGTGACAAAATGCTTAAAACAATGCTTTTATATTTTTAATATTACCATCTGTTTTACTCAAGTTTAATACTTTTTTATTGGATATTTTATTTATTTACATTTCAAGTGTTATGTCCTTTCCCAGTTTCCCCACTCCCCTCCCCAGAAACCCCTATCCCATCCTCCCTCCCTCCCCCTGCTTCTATGAGGGTGCTCCCCCACCCACCCACCCACTCCTGTCTCCTACCCTTGCATTCCCCTACACTGGGGCATCAAGCCTTCACAGTATTAAGGGCCTTTCCTCCCATTGACAAGGCCATCCTCTGCTACATATGCTGCTGCTGGAGCCATGGGCCACTCCATGTGGACTTTTTGTTTGGTGGTTTAGTGCCTGGGAGCTCTGGGGGGGGGTCTGGTTGGTTGATATTGTTGTTCTTCCTATGGGTTGCAAACCCCTTCAGCTCCTTCATTCCTTTTTCTAACTCTTCCACTGGGGATCCCATGTTCAGTCCACTGGTTGCTTACGGACACTCTTGGTTTTGAAATGTACTAAGTTTGCAATTTGTTTGTCTCTAATAACAAAACAAGACTTCATAATTTAATTAGCTATTCATGTATTTGTGGATAAGTGATACAATGTTTAAGACAATTAGTATGAAAAATTTAAAATTTGTAGGTAAAGTTAATTACAATTTATTTTTTAATCGGATGCCTAATTATCATAGCCTCACATAAAACAATTTATAATAAAGTATATTTTATTGGTAAATAAATTGAACATTTAATGCCATTTTCATTCCATCAACACTTATTAGCACAATGTGATCTGGAAGAAATTTCAAAAACCAGGTACAATGTCTGATTTTAGAATATCTGACAAGTACAAAAAAACCTGTGTGTTGATTTTAAATTGTTTGTACCATCTTATATAACAACTTCATCATCAACAAAATGACAAAATATTAAAAACCAGACATCTGTGGAGCTAATTATGTTCCAGTGAACTAACTGCCCACCAGAAATTAAATGTTAGTTGGCATATTATCTTTTTGTTAAATTTAATATAGTCATTTCTTGAGATATTATTTTAGTTTCTCCAAAATATGATATATTCCCAAATGGAAGATGAGTCAGTTATTCAATTTAAAAATATGAAAATATGTTTTGATACTATTAAAGAAGAGCCTGGAAACACATTAGATTTTCTTTAATTTATCTCAATATTTTAATGTTTTGTGTTCTGACTGTTGTCACATTGCTATAGCAATACAATGCCAACTTAAAAAAATTCTTTAAAAAACACTTGAGTGTCGAAAGGCCTCAGTACATAAGATTTGTTTTGTTTTGGGGTAACCTTTCAATATTCATTATAGACAAAATTAAAAAGAAATACATTTTACCTCTCCTTTTATTTCATCCACCAGTGTAGTGCAGGCTTAGTGCAAGAATACAAAAGATAGCACATGATGGTGTGGATGTGGAAAAATATGAATTCTTACACACATTTGATAGACAATATTAGAATGAAGATTTCCATATTGATTTCCAAAGTGGTTCACCAACGATGTTAATTTTTACACACCTGTACCTCATGTGCTATCTTTTGTATACTTGATGGCCACAAAAATTGGGTGAGTTATCTTAATTTTTGAAGTTAGTTAATACAAGAAATATTTCTTCTTATTATAAAGAAAACTGTAATCCCCAAATTAATCTTTAAGGTTTCTTTACTTCAAAGAAGATATTCAACAACATACCAATAATTTAAAAAGACACAATATTTCTATATACTATGTAGTTTCCTTTCAAAACAAATATTCTCAGAGTTATATCTTTCTTAAGGTTTGTAAGAACAAATACATGTATATTTTAAATCTTGCAGAAGGGGAAATTACCTTTTCACATATTCAGAAATAATGTTTCCACTCACAGCATTAAATATATTATTTGTTATAGTTACTAAAGTGTCTTCAGGTTCTTAACAGTATTACTAGAGAATGACAACATATGGCATATTTGGCTTATTGTTTTATAATGTGAATTGTCCTTACATCTATTGTCACTATATCTGTGGATTCAACCAAAATTGACCTGAAAACATATTTTACAATTTCACTCATATTAATCATTGGAACAATTTATGTTTTCATTATTTTCTAAAATATAGAAGATAAATACATAGTACATACATGGCACCAATTATTATTGTAAGTTCTCTTAGCATGATGTAAAGTTTGGAGGAGAAGCCTGGGAAATTGGCTCCCCCAGTAAAGTCCTTGAGTGAAATCATATAGTCTTGAGCTCAGATACCTCGTGCTGACACAAAACACTGAATGTAGGGTTCATCTGTTATGTGGATGGTGCGGTTTTGGAGACAGGTGGATCCCTGCAACATGTGTTACAACTAATCAAGTCTGTGAGCTCCTAGTTGAGTGAGAGACTTTGCCTCTAATGTAGATTAAAGAACTATTGAGAAAAATGTGAGAGGTTGATCTCCACCCTCCATACATATATGCATACACATGCATATATATATATATATATATATATATGTGTGTGTATATGGGTATACTCATACATATAATGTACACACAAAAAAAAATAAATGCAAGTGTACTAAAGGACATTTTTAAGTTTTATGAAACATTGTACCACTTTATCTTTAGGACTTGTCTTGGATTCTGATGCTCACAGGGGTCATAAGAATGTCCTCCCCATCCTCCCACCCCCCACGGATAACCTGGAGGCTGTATGCACTCACTACCTGCATTCACTCAGGTGTTTGAAGAGTGAAAGCAATAACTTGGAAGTTAATTACTAGTCTTTAATTAAAGTCTTTAGCTTTGAATTTTATTGGTATTGGCTTCCATATTCTGGGATTTTGATTGTGGACATTTCTGTATTCATCTCTATTAATTTTACCCTGAATGAACTCAGAAAATATTTAGTACTATTGGCAGCACTTATTTTTTTATGACCTTAAATAGTTATAAAAAGTTTTGGGTCTGTTTCTGCTATCTTCTTATCTAAAACATGATGTAATTAGAACCAGAAAAGAACTTTTATGTGCAAGTATCCAGATGTTTTATATATATAGTACAAAATATGACTATTTTTTGCTTTAGAGGAAAAAAGTTATGCCAAGATTGCTTGAAAGTATAATAAACTTAAATGTTATAATGTATATTTTAGATATTCTGATACAATATCTGATACAATACAAAAATCTGCTCTTATTATTTATAGGGTTCAGGGCATTAATCTATAGAGTATTGACTGGTATTGATAGTGGACAGTTAAATAGATGATGAGACAGACAACCAGACAAATATGGGTACCACCTTAGTGATACTAGCTTTCTGGACCTACTATTAGAGAGTGGGTCTGAGCTAGATCCATTTAATACTTTCAATAAATTCAGAAAACATAGTATTCTTTTAAATGTGTCCTAATGAACAGGAAGATATCCGCAGATCTCTGCAGCATATGAGAAATCTGCACATGGGAGAGCTTATAAAGTAACAGTTGGAAATTTTGGCACAATGGCTAATTTTTTTCTTTGTCCTGTTTTATTCATTATGTTGTTTTGCTTCAATTCTTGCCTTTTTAATTTTTGCTTTGCCAGTTGTGCTTAGTCTTGGAAATTGATTGCTGCTGTGTTCTGAAATTGTTCTAGGGGTTCATTCTAAGGGATTTTAAACCACAATGACTTTATAATCACTTAATTCTATGTTTAATTCTGACTGAATCCTTAGTGTTTTTTGTTCTTTTCACTGATCTGCATGTAGTTGAATTGAGGCTTATGGTTCCTTGTAGACTTCACTTTCTTCTTCCTTCCCTTCTTACTGAATGTTATTTTTCTTTTATCCATGTTTTTATGTATTGTATTAGATACTGAAAATACATTTAATAAGTTTTATCTTTTTTATTAGACATTTTCTTTATTTACATTTCAAATGTTATCCCAGTTTTCCAACCAGAACCCCCAATCCCATTCCCCCTCTCCCTGCTTCTATGAGGGTACTCCCCCACCCACTCACTCACTCCCCCCTCCCTGCTCTGGCATTCCTGTACACTGGGGCATCAAGCCTTCACAGGATCCAGAGCCCCTCCTCCCACTGACTCTGGTTGGTGGTTTAGTCCCTGGGAACTCTGGGGTGCTGGTTGGTTGATGTTGTTGTTCTTCCGATTGGGTTGCAAACTCCTTCAGCACCTTCAGTCCTCTCTAACTCTTTCATTGGTGACCCGTGCTCAGTCCAAATCTGCCCTCTATTCGTCAGGCCCTGACAAAGCCTCTAGGAGACAGGTATATCAGGGCTCCTGTAAGCAAGAACTTCTTGGCATCTGCAATAATGTCTGGATTTGGTGACTGTATATAGGATGGATCCCCATGTGGGGCAGTCTCTGGATGGCCTTTCTTTCAGTTTCTGCTCTGCACTTTGTCTCCTTATTTCCTCCCTTGATTATTTTGTTCCCCCTTCGAAGAAGGACTGAAGCATAATAATTGAAAATTAGTGCTCTATTTTTATGGAGAAACAGTCAAATTTCTTTATTTTTTGAAACATGCAATTAAGTTATTATTTTACTCATACAATTGTATAGCAGCATATTAGAACTTTTCATCAGAATGCATAGATTAATACCTGTTGATTAGAATATACTTGAAATATGTTAAATCCATGAAGTTGAAATGCCAATATTGAATGCAAGGAATAGAGAACACAGAACTCTGTTATCAATGCCCTTCAAGGGATCTAAAGGCCAAAATAAAGAAAACAAGATACCTAAGAATTTTATTCCAAGTCATTGTCTTTCTTTGAGAAGATTTGGAGTGGACATAGTTAGAATAACCTTGTTAGTTAATGATTTTGCATTTGGAGGCAGAGTGTAATATGACTCTGTTGTCTGCCCATTGAATCCCTTTCCTTTACCTAGCCTGCTTGGTTAGGTTAAGCTTCAGCATAAGAGGATGTGCTTAGTCCTACGGGGAGTAGATATTCAAGAATGGAGTGGTACCCTAGGGTGGCTTCCTCTTCTCATATGAGAAGGGGAGGAGAGTTACAAGTGTGGGGTGGGGGTGGGGAGAAGGGAGTGTTCCTGCAATCTGGATATAAAATTTAAAAAAATTACTGAAATACAAAATAAGAAAAGATGATTTTGAGACTTGCTTTCATGATCTGGTCATCAGATTAATATATTTCTAATTGATTCATCGAGAATAGAGTAGAGTAGAGTAGGGAAAAAGATGGTTGTAGAAATACTTTAGATTATTCAGGTAAGAGTTTGTAAATATATACATTCCAAATTGTCATTGTTATAGAAAAGATATGTGAAGCCCTCACTACTCATAATATAAGCTTTTTCATTGAAGTACAGAACCCTTTATAAGTCACAAATGGTGAAAATATTGAAAAGAAATCCTTGAGTATGCAGTCCAAACTCATAAATTTACAACACAACCTTATGCATAAGGGTCGGGGGGCATTGTTGAAGATGGGTGGAAAAATGTTGAATCATAGGACCTGAAAGTTTGTAACAAGATTGTGTCTTCTACACATGACAAAGAATTTATACTAATCACACTTCAACAGTGTAACCCTATTGAATGACCTATATCATGAGTATTATGGCAACAGACCTACTGGTATTAAATGAGTGAGTGTAATGAGGGCCCACCCTTAGACAAAATCTACAGAAAGCTGAGGATTTCAAAGAAAATAAATAGTTTCCATCAATAGTAAGTGTTCAGCAATAAACTCATATACACATGAAAAAAATGAAATGGGTACATATATGTGATATACGACTATATATGAATATATATGCCCTGTGGGTTTTGTTGTGGGTGTATGTTTGTGTGTATGTGTGTGTGTATACCATATATGTGTAGTGTATGTGTGTGTGTATAGCAAGAGTGTGTATGTGTGTATGTGTGTGTATAGCAAGAGTGAGAGACAGAGTCAGTGAGACAACAAGAGACAGATAGAAGGGGGGATGCAGAAAAGGTTGGATGGAAGAAACTGAAGGGAAATAAAGTAAGTATATATTAAATAAGTTAAACTGAAGGAAGAATATTTAGTTATATAGGCCAGTGCAATAGCAACAGAATTAGAAGTAGGTTCTAAATACACAAAAAGGTTTTACTTAATACATATGAGAAAAATAAAAGAAAAGATGTAACAAATACATTTACCCAGAACAGTTGAAAGTATAACATTGCAAGTATCAGAGAAAGACAATGAAGGGGGAGTGGTAGCATATAGAGGAATGGGAAGAATCTGCTTGTCTTTGCAAAAGATTTTTATTTTAATTGGTAAGTGTTTTAAATATGAATTTAATAGTGGTAAAGGGTTATTAACTGGATGCTTAACCTGTAAAATTTATTTTCTAAAAATTTATCAGTAGGTTTTCTCCTAAATTATTTATTTTAATAGAATAAGAAAATCAAAATGATACTGCTTCATCTGTCTATTTAAAACAGTATAAAACTAATTTCTATATTTAAGTGTTATTTACACTATAAAATATATTAATCTTTGAATTACATTCAAAACAAGAATATTACATTTACATAAAATTAAAGACATTGTTTATGAAAGTAGTAGATTTATATGAGTATACTCTATTAACTTAAACAAAGCTAATGTTACTGGGCACAATCTTAATAATTTCTAATATATTTTATGTATAGAGCACAATACAGATAGCTCTTAGTTTAGACAACAGCTGGTTTTCCAAGAAAGAGACAAAGAAAGAAAGACTGAAAAAAGAAAGAGAAAAAAAGAAATTAAATACATAATAGAGCAAGTCAATATATCCCATAGTATGGTCTAGGCATACTTTGTAAATTACTATTAAACTTTACTTTAGGTTATTAATCATTGTTTCAACTGTGAAATTTTTGGAAGGGTGATTTTTTTTCACTTGCTTATTTTTAATCTTTGTGTATCTAAGCCAATTATCTCACTATCTAAAATATCCTGGGTACACAAATTATGTTGTCAGTAGTTTTAAAATTTCAAAGGTTCCTCTTCAGTTTTGAGAACTCCTAGATCAAAACTGCTGACACTTTGCCACATAATAATCATTCACTGAACTACAGCAGAGTGCTATTTAGAGAAGACAACTGTCTTTGCTTTAGCATTTGGTCAAACATTTGTCAACAGTGTTCTAATTTTCTTCTAATAAAACATAACTCTTCAAAGTATGAACTGGTCTGAGGTCATCAACTATTCTTTTGTTCTATTCTATTTGTACTCAAAATTGTTACATAAAAATTGTATATTGCCTTCTTTCTGTTTAGAAATATGTTTCATTCCACATAAAGCAAATTCCCACTCATCTTTAAAAATTCTTAATTAGTAAAACTCATCTAATTCAAATACTTTGGAAAACCCCCTATTTTATATTCTACTAATTCTGTTTCTTCTCTTTTTCCTCAATTGTGTCTGTGTGTTTGTGTATGTGTCTGTGTGTATTCACATGTATGCATCTATGTTTTGACTGTTTTATTTCATAGATATGTTGGAGGAGCCACTTCTGCTTTTTTTGAGTTTAGGGTCTTTGACGCAAACTTAAGGTGTATAAAAAAAACTAATAAATGAGAAAAATAAAAATTAGGAGGACTAAATTATTAAAAGAAGTTGAAGTATATTACCAATATTAAAAAGTAAAGAAAATCATTCTAGATATTAATAATATTATATATAGACGATTGGATGCTCAAATGTTCTAACATCAGAAGATATAATGCCATACACCAATGATTCTAAAGATGTGATTTACAGATTAAAGTTTTAACAGTTGGAGATAACTGTGGATAATGTTTTTAAAATTTTATTTATTTACACCTGACATGCTGCCACCATCCCTGTCCCACTTCACAGGGCTCCTCCCATCACTGTATCCTTAGCTTCTGAGAGGATACCCTCTCTGAGTATCCCCCCACCCTGGTGCAACAAGACTCTGCAGGAATAGGTGAATCATTTCCCATTGAGGCTAGACAGGTAGGTCCTGTGCTATATATGAGCTGGGGACCTCAGACCAGCCTCGTATGCTATGTGGTTCGTAGCTCAGTCTCTGATAGCACTCAGGGGTCTAGATTACTTGACACTCTTGGTCTTCCTATGGGGTTGCCATCCCCTTCAATTTCTTCAATCCTTTCCCTAATTCTTCCATATGGGCATTCCTACGGGTTCCATTTTCTATGGGTATTCATTTGTTTTTTGGTTTTTGTACATTTTTAAACCATTTATTTGCAGAGAATAGATTCTAGCAGCCCTGGTTATTTTACATTAAGTTCGCATAATGTATATTTTCCTGAGTAGGGAAACCAGGTACCTTTCTTTGATGTCCTTTTATGATTATTATTATTTATTTCCCTTTACCACATTCAGGAGACTAGTTCCAGTCTTAAAATATGGTCAACAAGCTTGTTACTGCCTCTGGAAAAAATCCTCCCCTAATGTGCTTATTTGCAAAGAAGTCAACAGCATGTTGAGGAATAACTTGGACTCTTCCAACTTTGTCATGGAAACATTTATGAGGAGGTCATAAATGTGCTTTTCGATCAGTGCTCATTGACTTGACATCTGATATCACCATTCCATTAGACTCTTTTATTTGATCTGAAGAACAACTCTGTGTTTTCTAAATGTCATAAAGGACCCACAGGGTGCCTCTCCTTCCCTCACCTTTAAAAATTTTCCCTTTTCAGTGATACTGAAATAATATGGCTCCAGCTAACAGCAACTGTAGTTTTCTTTAAAGTGGAGGAGTGGTAACTGTACAATAGATATCAGAAAGATCATTGTGGCCATTTTAAATGAACTGAAACAAAGTTTCTAATGGTCGAGAAAAAGTATTTACATATTCTTTGGAATTGTACAAGAAAGTTTGCTAAAGGTTGAATCTAAGGAAATTTCAATAATTTGTCTGGGCATGGTTCATATTTTAGCATGGCCATATGATAATTGACTTTCAATACTCCTCTACTTTTATGACTTTGACCACTTAGAAATACTCATAGTCTTTAGAAAATGATCACATGAATAGACTACCTAATCCTACACAGGGAATTATACCTTGCAATTCAAGTTAATATTTATGGAAAAACTTTGAATAGGATTCTAGCTGACACAGAAGAAAAGCAATCAAATTATCTTTCATGTGAAGAATATCAACGGAAAATGAACTACACCACAGGATATGGTTCCATGTGACATATAAAAAGGGTAGTATAAAGGAAATTAAATTAAGTATATTCAATATAATGTTAATTGATATAGAAAATGACAACTCAAGTTGCTCATAATAGTTAGAGATGAGCAAATTATTCAAAGTAATTTGGCTTATGATGATATTGATCACTCAATTATTTTTTATTCTACTTCATTTTTACTGTGTCCTTGGGAATGCAGTAAAATAATAATAAAAAAGTAATTTAAAGCACACTCAATCAAGTTTTTTTATTAGGTGTTCTGGAATTCTTTTGACCTTATTATAAGGAAATATATTTATAATAGCCTTCTAAAAGTTAATACAGACACTACTATCAATTTTGAAAAAAGTTAAATATTGCATGCTAAACTAGACTCATTTTTCTATGTTTTGCTGAATCTCATAACAAATGATATACAAAAACAAAGACATACTTTTATTTAAGTAGTATTTATGTATTAAATCAAAAGTATGCACACCAACTTTTGCCCAAATATGATGTTTGTATGTCACAGATCTGTGGATTGAAATGTACTACTGTGTCTGATGTGCATCAGGGTTGTAGAGGAGGTATTCAGTAGACAACATAAAAGAAAAATGAGAAACTTGAGTTAACAGATCAGGAAAGAGTTCATTATAGTCATACCAAGCACTGGCGTTAAGGAAAGTCAGAATAAATGCTATACTTTCTTCTCTAAACTTCATAGCAAGCCAAGTAGATGTGTCTAACATGGTATGTCTTCTCATAACTTCTTCCAGAGTAACTGCTGTATAGCTATTTATATATAAAAGTTGCTTGTCTTTAGACATTTACATTATTAAGAATAAATTTAAATCACAAATAAATGATTAGAGTCATTGTATTATGCCACAATCCTGATGCAATGTAGCATACACCTCTAACCCCAAGCTTCAGCATTTGTGAGATCTGGTGTACATATATGAAAAATTATATCATTAAATCATAAAATATCTCTCAAATTTCTCCTTCCTACAATATAATATCTCAATATCTATGCAATAGAGTTTTCATTTATAGTTCCAGATTGAAAACATGGCATAACACAGAACCTGAGGCTGTAAAATTCCAGAAAATACTAAACTTCTACATGCTACAAAATTTGACTGACAATTTTAAAATAGAAAGATTATTATAATTATGAAATGAAAGTAAATATGAAAAATGAAGCTATAGACATACTTTGAGAAGTTGCCTCTTACTCTTTAGAGATGTAGTCTGATTCTATATTATTTAGATGTGATTCACAAATTATACAAGAAAGTTATTTATAGAGAAGGAAAGAATTTCTCATGAACCTTTTCTAAATTATTTCATAATTACTTGAAAAATGATAAATTTCCTAAGTGAGCATCATCATAAACATAATACTGCCTATACACACTGTACAAGTCTGATAAGGGGAATGCAGAGGATTCAGTATTACTAAATATTGCATGTGGATCCTTACCAGGAGGACTAGTGTTAGGATTTCTGCAAAAAAAAAAAAAAAAGTGAGGTAATTTTTTGAAGCACCCATAGAGTTGAGAAAACATGCTAAACTTATAACTTGCTTTCTAACAAATATGTATTAAAATCCTACATTATCAGTTGTTGACTATAGATAATTGTTTCTTTGTATGGTCTGTGTTTATCCTATGCTCATTAGTTATAATACATATATTATAGAAAAAATCTGATATAAATGTATATTTTGTAATAAAGTAGTCATTATGACAAACTTTAAATAGCTTCAGCAAAATAGAATAAATTTAGACCATGACATATGTTTTGTAATTTTATGCTACCTGCTCTTATTTCTAGACTTATAAAATAATATACATGCATTGATACAACACATAATTATGTGGGGTGTTTTGGTTGTTAATTATATTTAAATTTCAAATGAGAAGAATACCTAAACTTACCAGTGTAGGTACTTTTAAAATATCATGATTATATAAATGAAAACATTTTCACCATATGAAGCTATATGCCATTGTCATTCTATTCATATTCTTCTGGTGTTCTATCTTTTAGACTTTAACAGACTTTTCAGTCTGTTTTGACGTGGTGAAAGCAAAACCTCAGAATTTTATATTCATATATTTTGAGTTAACATAATGCTCACAGAAATTCCATGCAGATGGATACTATTGCTAAAAATGATTATTGACATGATGAATTTGTTTTTAATAGAAAATTGTTTTAATTTTAATTTCTTAAAAATGTTCTCCTGGTTTTGCTCTATATTAACACTCATGTTTTAGAGAATATATTTTTCAAGAAATTGTGATGACTTTTGAAAAATAGTTCAATTTAAGTTTTCAAATGTTAAAAGTCATTTAAGTGGTTAGCCTTATATGTTCATCTTCATTCAAAGTTTCAAGTATATTTAGGATATATATTTATATATGTAATGAACACATACATGAGTATGTACATAATTACTAAGCACAGTATTACATATTTGAAGTACTAAACTAGTATATTTCATAGGAAAAATATTAGAATTTGATATCCAATGTATAGTTTGGGATTATTTTAATAGGATAATATTCTCAAATGTCTAAATAGTGTATCATTTTCAGTTAAATGCTACTTTCTCTTTTCATATTTTTACATAATATACTGTTTATTTAGAATGATATTTATAAAAATATTTTGTTGTAAATGTAACTAAAATGTATAAAACATTTTGGTTAGTCTATAATGAAAATTTGTGCTTTTATGAGGCATAAATTCTGATTTACTTTAAAAAGTAAAATGATTGTTTCAAACAAAGAAATAAAAATAAATCTCAGAATTCAGAAGCATGAAGTTACTTAGTGTCTGAAGATTATGGTATGAGTATGGTATAGAAGGGGTTAAATATTATGGCAGAAAATGACAGGTATTAGGAGTAAGATTCCAAATATTCATTTATCTGAAATACCAAATTTTCTGGTAAGTAAATTCAGTTATAATGTGCACACACTAAAATATTAAGTAGAGAACATTCTAGAATGACTAGAACCACTTTTTCCATCAGACATTGTGTAGGAGCTTCCTCTGATTTGAATAAAACCTTCCATCTGGAGGAAAGCTCAAAAGACAGAGGATGTTTAAGGGTAGGTGTAACAACAGGAGTATGAAAGACACCAGGCCTACAGACAGGCAAAAGAGCAGGATGCTATAGGGGGAGGGGAAATACTCCATTCTTCAGGACGTTTAATAACATCAGGGAGAAGATAACTCAGAACACCTTTAAGTCCTGGAATCTGATCAGATTCACTATGTCCTTCCATCTTCAACTATATTTAGGCAGTAAGGACTAACAGGCTAGCTATCAGAAAGCAGCTCAGAATAACTGAGCCATCTGGAAAAAAAAAATATCTCAAGTCATCTATACTACTCTTATTAAAAGTGGGAGAAATGGATTGAAAAATTCTTAGTGACTTTTGAGATGCAATGTGAGAAATGAACAAATCATATATGATATTAATATTTAGACTATTTGTTGAAATTGCTCTTGAGAACCCTATGATTAGACTTGGGTGAATCTTTTCTGTGACAATTTCTCCCTCCCAACCAATAATCTAAAAACTAGAAATGATTCCTAATGATATTCTGCTATACTAATAAATAGGTGACTAGTCCAATTTTCATTAGAAAAACTTCTTCCAGCAGCTGATGGGAGCATACAAAGAGAGCCACAGTCAAATATAGGTGGGGTTCAGAGAACCCTGCAGAAAACGAGAAGAGTATTGGAAGAGACAGAGAGATTGAGGACAACAAGAGATTATAGCCCACAGAATCATCTGCCAGTCTCATGGGGTACCTACAACAGATACTGAATGGGCAACCATAGAGGTTGCATGGGTTTGAACTAAGCCTTCTACATAATGTTGTGGCTGTTTAGCTTAGAGTTTTTGTTGGACTCCTAATATTGGATGCAGGGGTATCTCTGACTCTGTTGCTTGGTCATGGGACCCTTTTTGTCCTACTTTGTCTAGCCTTGATACGAGGGTTTGTGCCTAGTCTTAATTTATCTTATTATGCCCTGTTCAGTTGAGGTCACTGAGAAACCTATTCTCTTCAGAAGGAAAGCAGATGAATGGTGGATTTGGAGGACAGAAAAGGAGGAGAGGTACTAGGAAGACAATAGGGAGAAGGAGATACAGTTGAAATGTATTATATGACAGAAAGAAATTAAAAACATAAAGTCAAATTTGAAAGGGGGAAAATCACCGGGCAGTGGTGGTACACACTTTTAATCCCAGCACTTGGGAGGCAGAGGCAGGCAGATTTCTGCATTTGAGGCTAACCTGGTCTACAGAGAAAGATTCACAACAGACAAGGCTACACAGAGTAAAGGACTGGAAATTTTTTCCAAATGAACAGACCCAACATTCAAGCTAGAGTAGCCATTCTGTTATCTGATAAAATAGAATTTCAACCAAAATTAGTCAAAAGAGAAATGTAAGTGTTGGGCGGCAGAGGGCTCTCCGCTGCGCCACGGGTAGTGGGGGGGTGGGGGAGGGAGCTGCAGGGCCGCCCTGCCCTGCTGCTGCTGAGCATGCTCTCTCTCCTGCTGCAGATAGTTACCGCAGGGCCTACACTGCTCTGTCAAGGCCAGCTCAAGCTGCCATGGGAAATGGCCATGCCAGGCACTGGTCACCAGGTGGGCGGGGAACAAAAGAGTAATGGGTAAGTTGACCTTACACCTAGGCCAGGGTTCCTGTGCTCTGGCCAGTGCAGGGATAGGTATCTACCTGCACACTCTGTCCAGCCAGGTGTGTCTGGGTCCCAGTCAGGGGTGGAGGCAGAGATAGAGACAGTTGCAGGGGATCCCTAGCCTCCTGAAAAGCCAGTGATGTAATTCCAGCTTCTGTACACCTCAGGCAATGCTGGGTGTCAAGGAGGAGCTGAGAATGAGGGGAGAAAGGAGTTGGGGAGTTGAGGAAAGAAGTGGCAGTGTGGCTGTTCTGTGCTAGCTCCGGGCAGGAGAATCGTTGGGCTCAAATCTCACCACCTCAGGTGTCAGTTGTTGGCTTGTGGTCTCTCTGCTGCTAATTCCTGTGTCTCCCTGCTGCCTATTCCTGGGGCTGCGCAACACGTTAGTTAAAAGGTGACAATGCATAGTCATGAGATTTTATTATAGAAAAAAGAAAAGAAGCGGCCCGGCCATGACCACATGGAGAGAAAGAAAAGAGAAGGAGAGGAGAGAAGAAGGAGAGATGGAGCAAGAGAGGAAGAAAGAAAGAGGAAGAAAGGAAGCAAAAGAGAAAGCGAGAGAACAAGAGAGAGGATGGGGCAAACCACCCCTTATATTGTGAGGCTGGGCTATCTATCTCTAGGGTGGGGAATACCTAGCTGTGGTCAGCTGACTGGGGGTAGGATCCAGCTAGAATGCTGGGAGCTTGGGGCATTGTCTATGTGACAGAACACACATCTGCAGAGGCGACTGTGGGGGCTTGTGACTGAAACAGGAGCCAGGGACCCAGGAGTTGTGGCTGAACTCCTGTCACTTGCAGGAAGAAATTATCTTCCACCTGTCATTGAAGGTCCAGACTTATACACGACTGGGCTCAGGTTGCCTGAACAGACCTCTGCCCCAAAGGTAAGGACAATTCATACTCATAAAAGGAAAAATCCACCAAGATAATCTCAATTCTGAACATCTATGCTCCATACACAAGGGCAGCCACAACAGATAGAGAACTGAAATAACATCAGACAATCATGAATTAAAACTGGACTTCAACAATAACAGAAACACCAGAAAGCCTAACACTCATAGGAATTTTCTACTCAATGATCTCTGGGTCAGGGAAGAAATAAAGAAGGGAATTAAAGACTTTCAAGAATCCAATGAAAAGGAAGGCACAATGCATCTAAATTCATGGTACAGTGAAAGTAGTACTAAGAGGGAAGTTCATAAAACTGAGTGCCTCCATAAAGAAATCAGAAAGTTCACGTATCAGCAATTCAAAACTAAACCTGAAGGCTCTAGAAAAGAAAAATCAAGAACATCGAAGAGGAGTGGAAGGCAGGAAATAATCAAAACCACAGCTGAAATCAGAAACAAAGAAAACAATATCAAGAATTAAGATAACCAAGAGCTGGTTCTTCAGGACAATCGGCAAGATAGACAAACCCTTAGCCAAACTAACCAAGAGATGAAGAGATAGTATCCAAATAAAAAACTAAGAAATAGGAAGACATTACAACTGACTCTGGGAACGTTCAAAGAATCCTTAAGTCTTATTTCAAAAACCTCTACTATCTGAAAAATCTTAATGGAATGAATAGTTTCTAGATGTATACCACTTACCAAAGTTAAACCAAGATCAAACAAACCATTTAAATAGCTCTATAACCCCCAAAGAAATAAATGCAGTCATTAAAAGTCTTGTACCAACCTGCCTTCACCCTGTAAAAAGGCCAGGGCCTGATAGTTTTAGAACAGAAGAGCTAATTTCAATACTCCTCAAATTTTTTCACAAAATAGAAACAGGAGGAACACTGCAAACTCATTCTATGAATGCAAAGTCACCCTGCTACCTAAGCCACACAACGGTTTATCAAAGAAAGTGGTCTTCGGACCAATATCTCTTGTGAATATTGATGCAACAATAATAAAATGGTCACAAACTGAATCTAGGAACATATCTAAAACATCAGCCATCATGATAAAGTAGGCTTTATTCCAAGGATGCAGGGATGTTCAGTATATCAATATAATCCACCATATAAACAAACTGAAATAAAAAGCACCACATGTTCATCTCATTAGATACTGAAAAAAACATTTAACAAAAATCCAACACCCCCTTATGTTAAAAGTATTAGAGATATTAGGGATACAGGGCACATACCAAAACCTCAAAGCAATATGCAGCTAGCCAATATCCAACATCATGCTAAATGGACAGAAACTTAAAGCAATTCCTGTAAAACCAGGGACAAGACAAGGCTTCCCACTTTCTCCCTATTTATTCTGTATAGTACTTGAAGTTCTCACCTGAGCAGTAAAACAACTGAAGGAAATCAAGGGATTCAAATTGGAAAACAAGAAGCAAAATTATCTTTATTTTTGCTTGATAAGAAAAGTGACTGCAAAAGTTCTACCAGAGAACTTCCACAACTGATAAACACCTTCAGCAAAAGTTCTAGATACAAATTAACTCATAGAAATCACTAGCCTTTCTTTATACAAAGGAGAAATGGGTCCAAAAAGAAATTAGGGAAACAACAGTTTACAATAGCCACAAATAATATAAAATATCTTAATGTAACTCTAACCAAGCAAGTGAAAGATTTGTATGACAAGAATTTCAGTGCAATCATCAAAATTCCAACACAAATTTTTATAGTCTTTGAAAGAGAAATTCTCAATTTCATAAGGAAAAAACTAAAAATAAAAAAATACAGGGTAGCCAAAACAATTCTGAACAATAAAAGAACTTATGGAGGAGTCACCATCCCTGACCTCAAGCTATGGAATGTTAGTACTATGGAGTATTAGTGATAAACACTTAGTGGCACTGGTACAGTAACAGACATGTTGATTAATGGAATTGAATCAAAGACCTAGAAATAAACCTCTGCACCTATGGACACCTGATTTTTGATAAAGAAGTTAAAACCATAAGTGGAAAAAGAAGTATCTTCAACAAATGGTTCTGGTCTAATTGGATGACTATACATCAAAGAATGCAAATAGATCCATAGTCCTATGCAAAATTAAAGTCAAAGTGGATCAAGGACCTCAACATGAAACTAGATACACTAAATCTCATAGAAGAGAAAGTGGGAAATGGCTTTGAACACATTTGTATAAGATACTATTTACTGTACAGAGCACCAATGACTCAGCTTCTAAGATCAACAACTGATAAATGGGGCCTCATAAAACTACAAATTTTCTGTGACAAAGGACACTATCAATATACAAAAATTAAAAAACAGTATTGCATTATATACACCAAATCTAAGTAAGATTTTAAGATGCATTATTTTAGTTTTAGATTATTTAATCAAGAAATCAGAAGATGAAGATTGTCTCGTGTGGGGAAAAAGACAATTTCATGTGAAAACCAACATGAGGATGTAGAACAGTTAGGGTTGTAAAACTTACTGTAAGGCTTCTTTTAGCTGTGAATATATCATTGTTTATATCTGTAAAAACACAGTGACATCAAAGTCAAACTGCTTTTAGACTGGTGTATTATCTTCACTGATAACAAAGTGAAAATAGTGAATTAGCTTGAAGGTATATCCAATACAGAAGATGAAACACTTTACCTTGGACATACTGTTGAATGAATGGGTCTATAAGACTTATATGAATAAAACTTAAAAGAAGGTTAGTGGTAGACCATTCACTTCTGGGAACTTCTGCTACTAGAGTAATTGATTAGGAATGAAAGAAATATTGAATCCTTAAGCCTGAAGTCCAATGTCTCTCTTCTACTACTACAATAGTTTATTTTCTACTTCTAAGTCATTTATGCCTCTTATTTTTATCAAGGCACTTAGAAGATATTCAATGACTGAGACCCTTATGCCTCTCTGGTCAGTTTTCCCTTGAAGCTTCTGTTGCTGCTATAATTCTCTACACTGATTATATTACTTTCCACACATTCAGCAGCTTGTGGTATTTCAGGACCTTCTTTCTTCTTTAGGGTAGGAAATACTTTTTTTGGCATTGCTGAAGTATACCTAAATCTCTGTCCTTTCTTTAGCCTTTTAAAGTAGTTATTCTTTTCAAAATGGACAGAGATGTATTCTTTTCACAGACATAATTAATTCTTATTAATGTAATTCTGTTTCTTTGTTGAATGTTATCTAATTACCATTATGATAAGACATTTCAAATTTGGTAAATAAAAGGAAATCAAATCTTGAGCAACTCTCAGAACTTGTATTCAATTTCACAGCAAAGTCAAGGCCGGCTGTCCATAGAGTTTAGCATCCCACTTGCTAGATTTACAAGGCCCGATTTAGGTTGTCACACTTAAGGCATCACATACATCCAAATCATCTCATGTAAACTTCTGGACCTCTGAAGCACAGACAGCTACAAACTCTAGGCAAGATGGAATTTTCAAGCCAACCTTCTTAGAATAGCTGGTTTCATTAAAATTCCTCCAGCTATTTGTGCTTGTGACATAATTCTCAGTGCTCACAGCTAAATGTTATTAATAATGCATGATAAATTGTGAATTAAACATTCCAAAATATTAAGATTTTAATTCATTTCCCAAAACTTCTAAACTGCTAACGCTCTTTAATTTACTAGTTAATATTATTTAAGTAAAAATTGGCATATATTGCACTGTTTGTCATTTAAGTGTATCCAGAAAGTGTTTAACTCAGTATCCTATTAGTGAAATTATAGAATATATTTCACAGTACAATCTTCACTATTTTTTGTTACCACAAGTACTGCAAAACTAACTCAACCTCATTTCCCTTTTTGCTATGTTCCCATCTTGCCAACAGTCTACCTATCCATTGATTAGTTCACTGATTAGTATGTAAACAGTAGCAGAAAATTTTGCTGTCTAATGACTTCCCATGTCCCTGTCTTCGATGTGTCTTGTGTAATAAACCTAACAAAAGTGGGAAATGTTTCATGATGGACATCATTCCTAGAATATGTTTCTTTCAGTGTGTACTAGTTCAGAAAGGACAATGTCTCAAACTCAGGGCTGTCCTGCCTCCTCTTCCCCACTTGTTTAGATACAGACATACTCTCTTGGGTAATATTCATGTGTCTTACTGTACTGGACCTTCTTTGAATTCTGTGCTATGGAAGGAATCTATCATGATCCATAAAACCCTTGCAGATACTTGTATTTATCTCCTTAAAGATGGGCAGTCTCCGTTGTTTTCTTGGACTTGACTTACAAAATAAATGCTCAAGGGAAAACAGTATTCAGAATTACAAATGGTGATAGCAAACTATTGTGAAAAACATATGTTTTTTTCTTAGTGTGTGGTCTTTGTACATATACATGAAATTTATTTTGAATAGAGTTAACAGAAGTCTATTTACTGAGTTTGATTAATTGTTAATTCAGTCCAAATTTTAAGGCTTCAGATGCAAGACAACCAATGATTCTGAGGTAAAAAGGAAAAAAAAAAACCTGAGTTAGAGAATTAGAGAAGTGGTCTGAGTCGTAGAATGCAAAGGCTGGGAACCTGTAATTTAGATACCTAACTTTAGTAGAAGTAACCCTCAACTCCTGAAAAGACAGGTAAGAATTTTTATTGTGTAAAAGTAAATTTTGTTTACCATATGTAATTGTCATCTTGGAGGCTTATTGCTGAATAAGCTCACCATATGTAGTTCTTTCTGAACTCAGGCTGACTAGTTCAACTCAGCTGTTTTGGCTCAAACTCTTCACCAAAATGACTGATTCAATGTAGCTTCTCTTAGCATCTCACTGAATGATCTGTTTAGCTTCAAACTAACTCTAGCAATTTGTTCTAATCTTCTGAATCCTTCATATTCTATGGCTTCAACTGCCTCTGCTGACCTGCACTGAACTATATGGCCCTCAGTGTGAACTTAACTTTATTGTATTGTACTCACTGCACTTACTACCCATAAAATCCTCTCACAACTTTCTGAACAGAAATGACTGGCTCTGTTCTTAAATACCTTCTCTTTTTCTTCTGCTATTCTCATGAAAGTTTGGCATATCTTATCTCTGACTCCTCCTGTCAAATCTTTCTCCAGTTTGTCAATTTGTCTGCCTCTCAATTATACTTTAATACATGGTTGCTTTCTTCTAAAAACTAATTTTACCTTAAAGGTGTGTACTAAGGGCATCCCTGCATTCCAGCCATTTCACACAGTCTTGTCTTTTGATGTCATCCCTTACAAGAGCAACCATGTTTCTAGATTAAAATTCCTCTACATTACTGCTTCTGAATTCTTATTCCATTTTCATTTCTACATCATTGAAAGTCCATGCTCAGGGAAGTCAACCATACTTACACTCCTTACAGTTTTTCTCTTGAATATCATTTAATCTGTTTCAATTGCATGAATCAATTGTGCCTTAGTGTATAGATCTTCCTTTCGGCAGAGGAATTCTGGGCCTCATTTCTTTTTGTTTTTTATTTGTTTCTAGAAAGTGCTATACCATGTAGCTCAGGCTGGCACAAATCTTCCTGTGTAGAAAAGGCTTAGCACACACTTTTCTGATCCTGCCACTTCTGGTTTCTTAGTAACCAGATTACAGCTTTGTACTACCCAACACCTAGATGTTTCTGGACTTCCTTCATTTAATAAAACTGCCTCCTCCCTTACTGATAAACTGTCCCCAAAATTATTTTTTTTTAATTTTTAATTTTTTTTTGGTTTTTTTTTTTTTTTTTTTTGGTTTTTTGAGACAGGGTTTTGGTGTAGCCCTGGCTGTTCTGGAACTTACTCTGTAGACCAGGCTGGCCTCCAACTCAGAAATCTGCCTGCCTCTGCCTCCCAAGTGCTGGGATTAAAGGCGTGCACCACCACCAGACAAAATTCTTGTTTCATTTACCTTATTATTACTTTCTTGAACTCCATAACATTTAAGCATTTGTTTACTTTTCTCTTTCTCAAGAATATAGCAATGCAATATAAAAAATCTTCCAACATTTTCACCATTCAATTGTGATTTTAACATCAGAGTTGGATATGCTATAGCTGAAAATGTGACAGGATAAGGTGCTTTAAGTATTATTAAACTGCTCTATAGAATATATTTAGATGATTATCTGTTAATGGATTGAAAACAGAAACAAGTACATAAAACTTATTACTGGATTTTAAAAAGGTCTTGCCCATCTAATACAAAGACAAAAAAATCATTTTATGTATTCCTAACTATTGAAGCTTTGGCTTCAAAATACACTCTTTGCTCATATAATTTTTAAATGTATTAATCTTAACTGAGGAGAGCTGATCTCCCAGAAGTACAGGCTTACAGACCCACAGGAAGTACAAGCTCTGGTCAGAGACAACAAGAACATCTAATACCAGAGATCAACAGATGGTGGAAGGCGAACACAAGAATCTTATTAACAGAAACCAAGTCTATTTGGCTTCATCAGAACCTAGTACTCCCACCACAGCAAGTCCTGGATATCCCAAAACACCAGAAAAGCAAGATTTGGATCTAAAATCATATCTCACGATGGTGATAGAGGAATTTAAGAAGAGCATGAATAACTCCTTTAAAGAATTATAGAGAGAATACAAGTAAAACAAGTAGTAGTAGCCCTTAAAGAGGAAACACAAAATCCCTTAAAGAATTACAGGATAGCACAACCAAACAGGTGAAGGAACTGAACAAAACCACCCAGGACCTGAAAATGGAAGTAGAAACAGTTAAGAAATCACAGAGAGACACAACTCTGCAAATAGAAATCCTAGGAAAAAGTCAGGAACCATAGATGTATGCATCACCAACAGAATACAAGAGATAGAAGAGAGAATCTCAGGTGCAGAAGATACCATCGAAAACATTGACACAACAGTCAAAGAAAATGCAAAATGCAAAAAGTTCCTAACCCAAAACATCCAGGAAATCCAGGACACAATGAGAAGACCAAAACCTAAGGATAATAGGTATAGAAGAGAGTGAAGACCTCCAACTTAAAGGGACAGTAAATATTTATAGAAGAAAACTTCCCTAACCTAAAGAAAGAGATGCCCATGAACATACAAGAAGCCTATAGAACTCCAAATAGACTGGACCAGAAAAGAAGTTCCTCCCACCACATAATAGTCAAAACACCAAATGCACAAAACAAAGAATGAATATTAAAAGCAGTGAGGGAAAAAGATCAAGTAACATATAAAGGCAGGCCTATCAGAATTTATTAATCATTTTATTTGTTCACATTTCAAATGTTATCCCCCTTCCCGATCTCCCCTCCATGAACCCTCCTACCCCATCCCTTGTTGGAGGAAGTCTGCTACTCTCACCCATCCTGTTCTTATCTCATGTAGACTCTCTGACTCTGAGCTCCAGAAACCTCTCTATCCAGCTCACTAAGTTCCTACTGGCGGGTACTACCATGCCAACCTAGTGCTTCAATTCCCCCACAGTCATTGTGGAGCACCTCAGGCAAGCCCACGCTTTGTTGCCTTACATTCTCTCTTGAACCCGGACAAACCATCCTGTAAAGGAAAACACAACACAGACTCAGTTCAGAAACAAAAGTAACTCAATGGCTTAAAGCAACAATTAAAATCGGAATCTTGTAAGCCTTATTAAAATCTAAATCCTCTGGTGACAAATCCGGATGGATCCACCATTAAGGCTGGGAGAGACTAGTAGCTACATGTTGTCCTCATGCTATACCAATCCAAAAAGACCTAACTCTCTCTTGCTTCCTCTCTTCCTCCATAAAACCCAGAAGTCCCACCTACTTGCCCAGTGATCTGGCTCCTTTATTAATTAGGGGATTGGTTCACAAAAAGTCACCTGAGTATGTGACTCACTCCTTTTCTGAAACCCCTCCCAGGAGAGCCGGAGGAGCATCAAAATACAAACATCCACAGACCGATCCACAACTATCCCCCTTTCCTTTGCATCTAAGAGGGTGCTGCTTGTATTTTTTTTTTAATGATAATGCTTTTGACATTAACAATTTGGAATCATTATGGCGAGAGAGTAATATTTTCACACTGGAAAATACAAAAATAATTGTAATTATAGTATAGCCTACACTAATAAATTTAAACAAAAAGGCAAAGGACTCATGCAAATAATCTTTAATCAATTAATTTGTTATCTGTTCTTTTCTATAATCTGTGTTATAAGTGTTATTGTCTTTTATTTTTTCATTTTAATACAAGTATAATATTTCTGCTTTTTATTTCCCTATTATTTTTATAATTGAACATAATCGATTGATCTCATAAACATGCTTATTTATCTAAATGTTAAAATAGCTACTAACATTCCATGACAATCTTTTACTCACTATTATAACCTACAGTTTTATCAAAGAAAATAAAGCAAGAATATAGTTAACAGAATGCTCTGTTCATACTAACTTGCTATTAGCTATTAGCACTTTGTTAAACATTAGTGAATTTATACAGAAAAACTGTGACAGATTTAATCTCCAAGAAGGAACACATATGGGACATTAATACTAAAAGGATTTAGAAACAAACAAAGAAGCTGAGTTTTATGTAGAAGCTCACAGCCTGGAAATTGTGAGCTCAAAGTAACTTCAATCAGAATTGAGGAAGTTCTTTGGGGGTTCATGCAGTGTGAGAACTTTGTTTCATAGCTGTCTGGACAACATATCTTTTTCACTATGTTTTTCAATTAGATGAAGCTCCAATGTTCTTGCATCAGGCATTACTTATGCTGTAAATAGAGCCACAAAGAAGACCATTCAAATCATAAACTTTGAAGTATAAAGACCTCATCCAAATGACTCAGTTCCTTGTAATTTTGGATGAAACACTGAGGTTATTTAAGTTACAATTTCCTTTCTATAATAAGAAAATTATCACAATCTATATGAAAATGTAATGAGTTAATATATGCAAAGGCACTTACATATTCCTTGTGGCATAATAAAGTCTCCCAAAATATTTCTTATTCTTTATGCTTAACCTGAACACTTATAACTTCTTATTGCTTATTATTTTTTGCACTAAGCCTTCAAAGCCCAGGTTCATAAAACTGTCATAAATCAGCCTACAGGACAATCAATGAAAAATCTTACCGGGGAACAAAATGTTGAGGGAGGGAGAATATTGAGAAAAAAGATTCAGCCTCACCAAAACATATGGAAAGTAGGAGAGTATACACTAAGAATACACATTGGTTTGGAAATATGCTTAACATTACTGTCCATTATGTATTCTCTACAGTTTGTTTTTAAAATGCAGCCACAATAAACACAGTGAAAACATCATTAACCTGTGACTTACTGTGTACAAGGACTTGTTTCTCTAATGATATTATAAAAACAACATAAACCAGTTGAGAAGCAGTAAGGATACTCAAAGTGCTACTTCCTGACAGCTGGAGACATTCACGTTCACATTTTGCACAAAATGATACCATTAACCAAACAACGTAAGAAAAATATTTTAGTCACCATTAAATTATATGACAGTTTGTGTGGAAGGAAATGTGGAAATGACAATGTGTGGATTTTGACTATTAGGTTAAAAAGAAAAGTGACAGTTATAAGATAAACAGAGAGTTGTGCCCTGGAAATGATATTTAGAGTTAGGCATAATACAAGAATAAAACTTTATTCCATTACCTGGAAGAATGCAAGCATTAAAAAGGAAAATATGAGACCTAAAGAAAGGGAAAGGAACCAATTTTAAAAGCCAATATGAAGTAGCCAATATGATAGTATATTGGTTATTTTTATGATTTCTATGACAAAATATCTGGAAAAGCAAGTTAATGAAATAAGTGTTTATCATATAGAACAAGTTGGCATATCTAAACCTAGTGCACTTTTGAAGTTAATCTACAAATTCTAACCAAATATCTTCATGGTCTTCTAGAGATGATCTTGACTGACAGCACAAGTCTACAGTCCATCACAGTAGGAATTCATGGCAGTGCAAGTGGCTCCAGTCAGAGGCAGCAACTGAAATGACTGTGTATACAGTGCCCATAGACAGGAAGCAGGGAGAACGGACTGTCTTTTCCTTCCTTTATAGCTGAACAGTGAACATTAATACCACAGCAAAACCATGAACTTTCAATAGCTTGAACAGTTACAGATCTCTGGATTTCTTGCAAGAATAATTATTTTTATGATTGGTAAATACATCAATATAAATATGTGGGCATGCATACAAATATTATTTGTTTTTTCAGCATGCAAGTATCATGAATTATATCAGCATATCATAACACGAACATGTGGGTACACACATGTGGTGAAGAGAGGCTTACTCAAAGGCTTCCATTCCTTCTCCACCTAGTTCTTAAGGCAGTCTTCAACTGGACATGGATTCTGTGATTGGCTGGAATGGCTGCCCATAGAACTCCCAAGATACTCTGATCATCCCCATTTCTGGGAATCACAGATTCATGCTGCCGTTACTGGCGTTTATGTGGGTATTGAGAAACTGAATTCGGGTCTTCATATATGACCATTCCTTACCAACAGAACCATCTTTCCAACTCAACACAAATGTTTCTAAAGCAATTTCAAAGGCACATTAAATCCATATAACAATATAATAGCAAATGTTTCACTATTAAGTTGTGTGTTCTCCCAAGCCACATATCTATTCTTTGGACCACCGTACTAAATGAGAATGCATTCCTGGGGAGCAGGCATTGCTTCCAACGTGCAAATGTTCATTGAACCTAAAATAATCTTTCCACTGTGGCCTCTGGAGTTCTTATAACATTGCATAAAGACAAGTGTAGCATGCTGGATTCACAACTAAGCAAGATTGTCGGTTTCAGTTCTATCCTAGAATCTCACATAGTAGCTTCCACCGTCTTGGAGGCCTGTTAGCAGGAAGAGTATTTCAGATCAGTCTCAGTCTGATTTCTCCATGTCCTGTAACAAGAGGAATAGCCTCCAGTAAGAAAATTTCACCGTTTAGTTCTGTGTTGAAGCTAGGAAGAGTGCCAATATCCTATTTGTATGGTAGAGGAAGCCTCAGCTTGTCCCCATTGCTATCCCAGTGGCCAATGACTCATAGCTGGTATCTGGTTTTGGATTTGGAAATTTCAGCAAATAAATCGATGGCTCCTATCCACTCACGTAGGGGCTTTTTATCAAACTCCTTAAATGCTGAGCAGGTCCGTTGGGTGTCCAACATTGAAGCATACTGTGGAAAGAGATGAGATACTGACTTCATCTATATGGAAGAGTCATAGGGGAGTCTATGCCAGGTGTTTAAAACACAGTATAATTTAAGAAAAAGTTCCCAGGCACTGATAATTCACATTTCAGAATTCTAGGTAGCAATCATTCGAATTTCATGTACACAATAAAGCTTAAGGTGTGACTACATATAAACTCCTTTACAAAATACGCGTGGATACGAGGATGGCTCCTATGATTGTAGGGTTAGTGGGGTCCTGCATCTGCTCTGACACAGGGCTTGGCTGCTCTGGGAGGCAGGGCTTTTGAGTTTTGACTCTGCTTATGCCACACTGTCCCTGGGCGGGTGTCAGGCTATGGGAAAGCCATAGGGCACTGCTCCAGAGGTGGGGAAGCACAGATTGAGTCTGGGACAGCCAGAGCTGGATTGGGGGTCCCTGGGCTTGCAAGGAGGCCCCACCGTCTGTCTCTCAGGCTCCCTGCCACCCAAGTGTTCTTGGGAGCCTCAGAAGAGCACTGGGAACAGAGTGGAGACCCATGGACTGTATCTGGCCCAGGGCCCAGGGGCTAAAAGGGGGCAAGAGAGCTCTCCAACTGGTCACTACAGGAGAGTTCCTGGCTTGTCTGTGGCTGGCTTGAGCTTGGTCTTGGCAGGGAGCTCAGAGAGTCCTTCTATGGGAGATTAGACAGACACTCTACAGGCAAAGGACTTCTCTATGACTCCCCATGGCAGATCCCAATGAAAAGAGGCAGTTCGTGGTTTTAATACATTTATTGTCATGGAAGAAAGTGGACGAGTAAAACATTACACACTTCTCATGGTGGGCCTGAGGTTAAATACCTTTTTTAGGAGGAGTGTCTGGGAAGGAGAGTTTATTGGCTAATTCCTCCAGGCCTTTAGGTACATCATTAAAATGGGGATCTATCTTGAGTCCATATGACCACAGGTCATGTCCCCTACCTGTAGAGGGGTATGTGGTATTGCCCTTATGTGACTTGATGGCCAAAAATCTGTGTAGAGTTTAGGCCTCATGCCAGAAGCCTGGTTCCCCAGGAATCAGGCAAAACACCTACTGTCCCTTTAAGATCACCAGATTTCTAGCCTCAGCTCAACCGGGAACCAGGCTACCTTTTACCATCCTACATATGGCTAAAAGGCTTGGAATCTAATGTGGTCTCTGACTGAGACAGCAGAGAGGTGAACAGGTCATAAAGCACATGTAATATCTCCTTTAAAGATAGATAGTGGTCTAGGAGGAGAAGGTTCTATGATAGACATTGCAGAGAATTCAGGAAAGGTTTGCCTCTATAACAAAAGGTAGGTTAGGTTTTAGTGATGGTTTGCATTTGCTCTTACCAGGGGGTGGCATTATTAGAAGATGTAGCCTTGTTGGAGGAAGTGTGTCGCTGCAGGCTGGGCTTGGAGACCTTCCTCCTTGCTGCCTGAGGATGCCCAGTCTGTTCCTGGCTTCCACTGGATGAAGATGTAGGACTCTCAGCTCCTCCGGCACCATGCCTGCCTGGATCCTGCCATGTCCTGCCTTGATGACAATGGACTGAACCTCTAAACTTTAAGCCAGTCCGAACTAAATGTTATTTATAAGACTTGCTTTGGTCATGGTGTCTGTTCAAAGCAGTAAATCCCTAACTAAGACAATCTGCCTTCACAGACAGCAAAATGTCACCAGATTGTTAACAAATTCCACTCCCAGCATTCTGGGTAGAAAAACAGATATTTTATCTCCTCCACTTGTCAGAATCCCTGTGTGTTTAACATTCTTGCCTTCACTAGTAATTTGTGGACATAAGGACCTTGGTGCCCCTAAGAAGATGCAAGTTTTAACTGTCGTTTTAGATGATTTTCTAACTCTTCAAATCTCAAAAGATACCATTATAAAACAAAGGGTTTTTGTTGTTGTTGTTTTGGTTTTTTTGTTTTGTTTTGTTTTTTGGGTTTTTTTTGTTTTGTTTTTCTGTATGAGCAGGTTCTGGTAGTCCAGGAATATGGCTATAGTATACCAAGCCATGTAGGCTTCTTACAATGTGTCGTCTTGTCTTCTCATTCTGCAGTGATTCTTGCTCATAGAGGCCACACACTCATCAACAAAGACAAATGAGAAATGAGCTGTATTCTCAACCATTTTTATGCCCCAAGGAGAGTAAGGACATTTAATTCACATAATGAACTAAAAATTCTGTGTGCTCTTTTATTTGGTTAGAGTTTGCTGTTTTCTTGTCTGTTCTTATTTGCTTCGGTTTTGTTTATTTGTTTGTTTGGTTTTAGTTTGGTTTAGTTTGGTTTAGTTTGTTGGTATGGGTGTTGTTTCTTGTGTTTTCTTCATTTGGGGATTTTTTTGTATTGCATTTTTGTTTGTTTGTAAAAGAACTTAAAATTGGGTTGGTCGGATATTAAGAGGATCTGGAAAGACTTGGGAGGAAAAGAATGTAATCAAAATGTATTTACCTTTAAAAAATGCTTTACACAATGTAAAAGAAAAAAAAAAGAAAGGGAGGGAGGAAGATTAGCATGTGTGCCCCCCCAAATCCAAATAAATGTTGACCCTTCCTTAAAGTTGCTCATATTCCAAATTCTGGTTAACACTTCTCTATTCAAGGAATCTGTAATTCTTGAAACAGTAGTTTGCTATATAATGTGCAAATAAAAGTCTTTATTTTCTTCTAAACTAGAAACCTCACTTTTTCATTTTCATTAAAGATTTATTAAAGCCTTTTATTGTTTGAGAATTACATACATATATATAACCTAGTTGGGTCCAATTAAATCCCTATTTCCTCTCCCCCATGTTCCTCTTCTATCATGAAGATTTGCTCCTAACTTCTGTGGTTTCTTTTTCAATCCACTGAGTTTATGTAGTGCTTCTTGTATGTGCATGGGTGCAGCAACATCTATGGGAACATAGATAACCTCTCAGAAACTGTATCCCTGAAGAAAACTGTCTTCCTCTACCAATAGCCATCAGCTATCAATGGCTCCTCAGCTATGGGTGAGCATTCATGAGCCACTTCTTAATCTATGTTGGGATTTTTGCTAGAGTGACCTCATAGAGATCTTATTGGTATGTTAGTGAAACGGCGATATCATGTTTTACTTTATACATTTCCTACCTCTTGCTCTAATATTTTTTTCCTTTCTCTTCCACAATGTTTCCTCAGACATGGGAGAAGGAAATAACATTTATGCTCTATTTAGATGTGAATATGTTGCAAAACTCTTATTCTCTACACATTCACTAGATGTAAGTTTCTGTATATATCATTCCCTACTGCTAAAAGAAGCTTCTCTGATGAGGAAAGTGAGATACACTGATCTATGTTTATTAAGATAGGAACATCAGAGGTAGTTTAATACTTCATCCACTTAATAGAATGGGTTTTCCTTTTATGCCTATGATGTAGGTAGTCACAAGAATTTGGACTTTGTCTCATTAAATATTAGCTGGATTGAGTACCAAATACAGGAGGATGTCCTAAATTGAATCTGAAAATGGTTAGTTAACCATATTACAGTTATGATACTATTCAGCAGTAGGTGTAACTAGTCAGGTCAGATTTTATTGTAGCTTATAAGGCTCACAGCTGAGGAAGAAAGAGCATTGATTTATTTTCTTCCCAGGCAGCATGCACAGAACCACAAAAACAAGCTAATAGGGACCAGGATTCTATGTTCTTTTCCTATAATTCAAAGGTTTTATCTTCTAGAGTAGGATCTTATTGTTAACTTTTAGAGGGCAATTAAGAATAATGGTAAAAGCTTGCAATGATAAAATCTATGATACCTCACTTTCCCACAAACCAAATATAGGTTGGTTGTGCCAAATATATATAATCAAATAAAAAGCTAATCATATACATACATACATACATACACACACATATATGTATACACACACACACACACACACACACACATATATATATATATAATCCTGCAGTACTAAGTTTTTATTTGACTCTTCCAAATAATTTTAGTATTAATTATGCCTGACCATTCTCCACATTGTATCTTGTCTTCCCATTTATGTGTTAATTTTTGTCATAGTTATTAATCATGTTTGGATAAAAAACATGAAAATAAAAAAGAGAAAAATTAGGAATCTGTTACATTTTATGCAGACTCCAAAGTGATTCAGTACACTTGGATTCTTCAATTGAGCATTTTAAATGTCGTTTTGAGGAAAGATAACAATAGCTTTTGGACGAAGAACATTATACATGTTTTAGTTCATTTATGTTAATTTTAAGATGTGCATTTTTTTCAGCAACTTTAGTCAAAATCAAAGAAATCACAACAAAGTAGTTACCATAAAGCATACTTGCCAAAAATGCCCTGGGCTTCTGGTTGCTAAATTAAATTTTCCCTCATCAAGGAGCAGTTTAGAAGTTGCTAAAGTTGACTAAGAAAATATTTTTAACACATGAACATATAAAAAGAGTAAGACACCATGGGCTATTGCTAACAGAGGAACTTATTAAAATTTCTCAAACCTCAGTTTCTCCCAGGACAGAATCCCTATCCTTTAAGCCATGTTCTTATAGTCAGGTATCCTATGATGATAGGTACAAAGAAGAGATTCTTATGGTGTCAACAACTTTAAGGGAAGCATTTCAACAATTTAAATCTGCATTCAAATTTTCATTCCACAAGGGTGTTATTTGTTTCCCTGATAAGTAAATGTGAAAACTCTGTGATCACACTACAGAAACATCCTGATTACAGCTTCAGCCATCATACTCTCATGTAGGTGTCTTTATGGTAGAAAAAATGTTCTATTAGTAATTCTCAAAAGCTGCCTATTTTCTCAGAGAACTATAGTATTGTTTATCAAAAGGATGCACATTTTGATCTGGCTTAGAAAGGGCCCATAATGTAAAATAAATTAATTGGTTGAATTATTTTATAGAGAACATTTTAGTTGAGAGAGAGAGAGAGAGAGGAGAGAGAGAGAGAGAGAGAGAGAGAGAGAAGTATTACTCATTAAACATGAATATCATATCTTAACTACTCCTCCAAGAATACAGCGATTGCAACTTTGTGGCTTCGTTGTGGGATAAGTTATATTTTCTTCTAAATGTTACAATATAACTTTTAAAGCAATCCCATTTGCACTCATCTGACACTGGCTTTCATAATATGTAAGCACCTTGAGAAAGTTTTCTGTCTGCCAACTTCATAATTTAATTCTTATAAAGTCAGTTTATGGCACATATTCTAATGCATTTTCCATTCACTACAACATCATCGGTTCAAGTATGTTCTTTTTTTTTTTTACTCTGCCAGACATTTCAACAATCTGACTTGAATATATACACAATAGTCCAGTATATTAGAATATAACATGATTTGAAGGATGTTAAGATCATTTCTGCCTGCGAATATCATTAGTTTCTTATTTAAAATAAAACTCAAACATTTGAACATATCTTTCCAATGGTGAAAGCAGAAATGAGTACAAATTTCTGTGAACTTATTGATTTACAGTTACCCTAAAAAGCTGCAATCATACTTGGTTATTGTGCTCTAGTATTTTAAAAGAATTCTAATAGTATGATTTGATGTATTCATTAATTAATGATTAAAATGATTATAATTTTTAATAAGACATTTTCTAGTATAGAGCTATATTCCCCTGACTGAATTTTATTAAATAAAAAATAACAGAGGAATCCACTGCTCCATACACATGCATGACTCTTAAAAGTAATATGAAATGTTAGTGACCATTAAGAGAGAAGATTGTGAGGCTAGAGCAATGCCTCAGAGGTAAGCATATACTGCTCTCACATAGGAGCATAGTTAGGATCCCAGCATCCATGTCAGGTAGCTACTCAAATGCCTAGAACTTCAGCTTCTAGTAGTTATGCATTTAGTAGTTCTACATTTCTAGATTTGAAAGGCTCCAGAGCCCACATGCACATACCTACAGAAAGACACACAAATATACACAAATTTGAAAATAAATAATTATAATAAACAGAAAGAAAGTGGCATTCTCATTTTTGGAGCTAAGCAATAAAAGTAACTACTAATGTTTATTAAACATCATAAAATTAGAGTTGACTTCTTCTGGCTATTATAAATAAGTCTGCTATGAAGATAGGGAAGCATGTGTCCTTGTTATATATTGGAGCATCTTTTGGGTATATACCCAGTTGTCATATAGCTGGGACTTCAGGTAGAAATATTTCCAATTTTCTAGAAACCTCAAGATTGATTTCCAAAGTGCTTGTACCAGCTTGCAATCCCACCAGCAATGGAGAAGTGTTCCTCTTTCTCTACATCCTTATCAGCATATGCTGTCACCTGAGTTTTTGATATTAGCCATTCTGATTGGTGTAAGGTAGAATCTCAGATTTGTTTTGATTTGCATTTCCCTAATGACTAAGGATACTAAACACTTCTTTGGGTGCTTCTTGGCCATTTGAGATTCTCACTTTCTCTTCTATTAGATTCAGCATATCTGGTTTAATGTGGAGGTCCTTGATCATAGATATAGAAAATATGGTACATTTGCACAGTGGAATAATACTCAGCTACCAAGAATGACTTCATGAATTTTGCAGACAAATGGATTCAACTAGAAAATATCATCCTGAGTGAGGTAACCCAGACCCAAAAGGACATACATGGTACGTACTCACTAATAAGTGGCTATTAGCCCAAAAGCTCAGAATACTCTTGATTCAATTCACAGACCATGTGAAGCTTTACAAGAAGAAAGCCAAAGTGTGGATTCTTTAATCCCACTTAGAAGGGGAAACAAAATAATCATGGGCGGAGTGGGAGAGGAAGCTGGGTGGGAAAAGGGGGGTTGAAAGAATGGAGGCAGGATGAGGTATGAGAAGAGAAAGGAAAAAAGTCCAGAGGACCAGGAGAATGAAAGAAATATGTAGCAATAGGGGACAGGAAACAGAGGAAACATTAGAAAGTTTGAGATGCCAGGGGTGAGAGATGCTCACAAGACCCTATGTGGATGACATTATCCTCAATACCTAAAAGCCAACAGTGGGGAGATAGAACCTGAAGAGACCAGAAGGTAAATATGGCCATCAGTAAAGGGACGGGGCCACCCGCTCACATCAAAATCTTTAACCCAGAATTATTTCTGTATAATGGAAACACAGGGATAAAAAAATGGAGCAGAGACTGAAGAAAAGGCCATCTAGAGACTACTCCACCTTGGAATCCATCCCATCTGCAGACAACAAACACAGACACTATTGCTGATAGCAAGAAGTGCTTGCAGGCAGGAGCCTTGTATAGTTGTCCTCTGAGATGTTTTGCCAGGACCTAAGTAAGACAGATGCAGATGCTCACAGCCAACCATTGGGCTAAGCCCAGGGCCCCAATAGAAGAGTTAGGGGGAGGATCAAAGGACCTGAAGGGGATTAAAACCCCATAGGAAGACAAACAGTATCAACTTACTTACAGCTCCTAGGGAATAAACCTCTAACCAAAGAGTGTACATGAGTGGGTCCATGGCTCCAGCTACATATGTAGCAGATACCTTATCTGGCATCAATGGAAGGGGCAGCACTTGATCTTGTGGAGGCTTGTTGCTCCACAAGAGGATGTTGTGAAGGATGTTAGAGGGCTGAGGTTGGAGTGGGTTGGGGAACACCCTCTTAAAGCCGATGGGGAGTAGGGATGTGGTGGGTAATTTTTGGAGGAGAGATGAAAATGGACATTTGAAATGTAAATAAGTAAATAAAATAATTAATAAAAATGCATAAAAAAGAGCCTGAACTGCAATAAAAAATAACATTTAATTATTTGACTTTATGAAATTATTTCAAATAGTAGATCTACCAAACTGTCAGTAAACATAATGTAATATTTAGAAAACTTGTTATAAAAAAAGTAATTAGAGAGGAATAAATGTGCATCATTATCTCTATAAGTTACAGTATTTTTAAAACATTCTTTAACATAATATTTAATTACAGATAAATAGTTAAGATTTGTACGGCGGGCAGTGGTGGTGCACACCTTTAATCCTAGTACTTGGGAGGCAGAGGTAGGCAGATTTGAAAATAAAAAAAGAAAAGATTTGTACTCATAGATTATGATCTATGTTACAGATTTGACATAATTCATTATGCCATTGCAGAATAAGTAATTTGTAGGAATATCATGATTGATTCCAGATTAAGCACACACTTGTTACATGAGGACAGTAAAGCATCTGTTTGAGATACTTCAACATTATAAAACATTTGTAAATTCCTCTATCAACCTGAGGACAAATAGAGATATGTGTTTCATTGTTTTAGTTACAGTAATATATTACATATAAGAAAATTACCATTTGACCAAAATGTATACTGAAATGAATGTCAAAATAAAATACTGTAGGTACTGTTTCTTATTAATGAGATGTCTCAAGATTACCAGAATATAACCATAGGTTATGTCACATTTATATATGATTACTCCCAGTGCATAATTACAATCAATGTTTATAATAATTAGGTCAACAAATAATATAAATCTTACTAAGTGTAGCTAACTGTAACTATAGATTATTAGCAAGTTATACAGTCTTTCCCAGTGGATCATAGCAGACTTTCACATTTATCATTAGTAAAAAAAAGCACTTGACTACTTCTCCGTGACATATCGAAATAGCCCGCAGTCATACCTTTCTGCTTTGGGAATATTGTTAGGTGCAATATGGTATAATTGAAGAGAAGCACGGAGGAACCACAGCATTGAAACTGATTGCTGAGACACTTACTGTGTGCCCCCAAGGCAAGCAGGTAAGCTGCACTGTAGCAAGAGAAAGCAGGGTAATGGATGATTCAAGCCTTTAGGGAACAGATCAAGTTGATGTCAAATTTGACTATTTCCCTAAGAATATAAATCATGAAATAAACAAACAATGAAGTAATAAAATGAACAGAGACTATCCAGAGACTGCCCCACCTTGCGATCCGTTCAGTCCTCAAATAACAATCCCTGATACTACTGCTGATGCCAAGGTGTGCTTACAGAGAGGAACCTGGAAAGACCGTCCTCTGAGTCTGCCAGCATCTGACTAAGACAGATGCTGATACTAACAGCCAACCATAGGACTGATCCTGAGGACCCCAATGGATTACTTAGAGGAAAGGCTGAAGGAACTGAAGAGAATTTCAACCCCACAGGAAGAACAACAGTGTCAACTACTGGACTCCTCAGAGCTCCCAGGGACTAAACCACCCAACAAAGAGTATAGATGGGCAGGTCCATGTCGTCCAATACATATGTAGCAGAGGATGGCCTTATCTGACATAAATGGGAGGGGAGATGCTTGGTCGTGTGGAGGCTTGATGACTCAGTGAATGGGGATGCTAGAGACATGCAGGAGTGGGTATATTTGTACCACCCTCTTAGTGGCAAAGGGGGTTAGGATTAGTGGAGAGTTTTTAGAGGGGAGACCGGGAAGGGGAATAACATTTGAAATGTAAACAAATAAAATAATTAATAAATAAAAATTAAAATGAACAGAAAGTAAAAAACTTAATATTGTTTATTTAAAATAATTCTGTTGACGTGAATGTGTAAACTAAAATACGTATGGTAGCAAAAGTGGATAAAAGAGCAATATGCCACTGTAGACTGTATAGCAGAATCCCATATGTGCCTTAGGAGCATGTATAGATTAATAAGAAAGATTTACAAAGTATTTTCCATGAATGGAAACAAAAAAGCCTATGAAAGTGGTTGTAACAATAGATGACAAAACAAGCTTCAATAGGAAATATTTTCAAGAGAAAATAAAAGATGAAGAAAAAAGTGAAAATCAAGTGGTAAATTATAGAGGAGAAATAAAACTTTCAAATGCATTTTTTGTAATATGAAAATGAATAATTTCTATCACACTTCTCAACCTATCAAAAGGAAGAAGTAGACATAAATACAACAGTTGTAAATCACTACATCATTCAGCCAGAACTATAAAATATTCAACTTCCTTTAGTTTTAAGGTCAAATATTAAGAGCACCATAATATACACTTTTTCTGAAGTGTGCATAGACTTCATAATAGATTAAATGTTATAGAAAAAAACACAAATATTGTGAAGCCAAGTGAGGAAAATCTATACACTGCTTTGTATTTTTGTACAAAATGAAACCATGAGAAAAATATAAAAGTTACTAATATTTTCAATTTTGATACCATATTTCTTATTAATGTATTCAAGTAAAGATTAATGGAAACACAGTTTACTCTGATGTATTTGCATTTTTGAAGAATGTTCAAAACAAATTTCCTACATAGAAAACTATTGTAAGTAAACAACTTCATGTTATACCACAAGAAGCTAAACATAACAAAAAATCCAAAGTTAATAAAAGGGAGAATAATAATCACTAGGACTTCCATTGGAGGGATAAGGACACAAAACTCCTTAAACCCAAGATGTGTCATGCCTACAAGATATGCATGGATATATGCCCAGGAGTGGTATACCTGGGTCCTCAGGTAGTACTATGTTCAATTTTCTGAGGAACCACTAAACTGATTTCCACAGTGGTTGTACCATCTTGCAATCCCACCAGCAGTGGATGAGTATTCTTCTTTCTGAACATCATTGCCAGCATGTGCTGTCACCTGAGTTTTTGATCTTATCCATTCTGACTAGTGTAAGGTGGAATCTCAGGGTTGTTTTGATTTGCATTTCCCTGATGACTAAGGATGTTGAACATTTCTTTAGGTGCTTCTCAGTCATTGAGTATTCCTCAGTTGAGGAATTCTTTGTTTAGCTTTGTACCCCATTTTTAACAGAGTTATTTGCTTCTCTGGAGTCTAACTTCTTGAATTTTTTGTAAATATTAGATATTAGCCCTCTATCAGAGATGGGGTTGGTAAAGATCTTTTCCCACTCTTTTGGTTGCCATTTTGTCATATTGACAGTGTCCTTTGCCTTACAGCTTTGCAATTTTATGAGGTCCCATTTGTCAATTCTTGAGCATAAGCTATTGGTGTTCTGTTCAGGAAATTTTCCCCTGTGCCCATGTGCTCGAGGCTCTTCCCCAATTTCTTTTCTATTAGCTTCAGTGTATCAGTTTTATGTGGAAGTCTTTGATCCATTTGGACTTGAGCTCCATACAAGGAGATAAGAATGAGTCAATTTGCATTCTTCTACATGCTGACCACCAGTTAAACCAGCACCATATGTTGAAAATGCTGTCTTTTTTTTCTACTGAATGGTTTTAGCTCTTTTGTCAAAGATCAAGGGACCATAGATGCATGGGTTCATTTCTGGGTCTTCAATTCTATTCCATTGATCTACTTGCCTATCACTGTACCAATACCATGAAGCTTTTATTACTATTGCTCTGTAGTACAACTTGAGGTCAATGATGGTGATTCCACCACAAGTTCTTTTGTTGTTGAGAATAGTTTTCATTATCCTAGGTTTTTTTGTTATTCTGGATGAATTTGAATATTGCTCTTTCTAACTCTATGAAGAATTGATTTAGAATTTTGATGGGGATTACATTGAATCTGTAGATTGCTTTCAGTATATGCCCAGAAGATGCTCCAGCATCTAATAAGGACACATGCTCCACTATTTTCATAGCAGCCTTATTTATAATAGCCAGAAGCTGGAAAGAACCCAGATGTCCTTCAATAGAGGAATGGATACAGAAAATGTGCTACATTTACACAATGTAGTACTACTCAGCTATTAAAAACTATGAATTCATAAAGTTCTTAGGCAAATGGATGAAACTAGAAAATAATCATCTTGACTGAGGCAACCCAATCACAAAAGAACAAACATGGGATGCACTCACTGATAAGTGGATATTAGCCCAGAAGTTTGGAATACCCAAGATACAATTCACAGACCACATGAAGCTCAAGACGAAGGACGACCACAGTGTGGATACTTCAATTTTTCTTAGAACAGGGATCAAAATATCCATAGGAGGAAATACAGAGACAAAATTTGGGGCAGAAACTGAAGAAAAGGCCATCCAGTGACTGTCACACCTAAGGATCTATCTACATACAGTTACCAAACCTATTTACTATTGTGGATGCCAACAAGTGCTTACTGACAGTAGCCTGATATAGCTGTCTCTTGAGAGGCTCTGCCAGTGCATGACTAATACAGAAGCGGATGATTATAGCCATCCATTGGTCTCAGCACAAAGTCCTCAATGGAGGAGCTAAATGCAGGCCCATAGGAGGAACAACAATATGAACCAACCAGTACCCTCCAAGCTCCCAGGGTCTAAACCTCCAATCAAAGAGTACACATGGAGGGACTCATGGCTCCAGTCGCATATGTAGCAGAGGATGGCCTTGTGGGCCATCAATGAGAGGAGAGGCCTTTGGTTCTGTGAAGGTTCTATGCCCCAGTGTAGAGGAATGACAGGACAGAGAAACAGGAGCGAGTGGGTTAGTGAGCAGTGAGAGGAGGGATAGAAAAGAAGTGGGTGGTTGAAGGGGATAAAATTTGCAATGTCATTAAAGAAAACATCTAATAAAAAAAAAGAAAAAAATAAAGTGATCATTCTCTCTGAAAAAGAAAATAAAATTAAGATGTTCATGGTAAAAAAACAGAGCTGAAACTGAGCAAATGTCCAACCAATGACTGTGCCAAATTGAGACCCATTCCACTGGCAGAAGCAATCACTGCCACTCTTAAGGATACTTTATTATGCTTGCAGAAAGTACCTATCGTACATGTCCTCTGAGAAGCTCCACCTAGCACCCAATGGGAAGAGACTCAGTGAATAACACCCAAAGGAGTCTTATGGAAGAATATAGAGAATAATGTCTGACCCAAGGAGGACAGGGACTCAACAGGGACACAAACAGAATGAACTAACCTGGACCCATTGGGGATCCCAGACACTGAATGACCAAAAAAAGTGAGCAAAGGCTGGACCTAGGCTCCCTGCACTTATGTAGGGATGAGCAGCTTGGTCTTCCGGTAGATCGTCCAACAATTGTATCAGGGGTCTGTCCTTGAGGCTGTTGCCTGTTTGCCTGTGGTGACAAAGCAGAAAAATGTACTGCCTTGTCTGGTCTGACTGAGAGAAGATGCACCTAGTCCCACAGCAACTTGATGCATGGGTAGAGAAGTGTGGGGTGATGTTAGTGGGAGTGACACCCAAAAGGGCTGGATCCCCCTTCTCAAAGGAAAAAGGGAAAATGAAATGGGGGGAGAACTTGTGTGAGGGGGTTCCTGGAGAAGAAGAAGGGTTGATATTGGGTTGTAAGTAAATAAATAAGTTTTTAAAAGATTCTTCAAAAATGTCAAAATGGATACAAATATTTATATGGGAGACATCCTCTATTCCTGCTTAACGTGCAAACACAAATGCACACCTGCAGAATCCTTTCTCCACAACTGTTTGAGAGCTGTAGAAATGTAAGGTCTAAAATGTGTGTGAATTCTTACTATTGGAAGTTGATGTTTGATATGCACACATCTATTTATCAATATCTATTTATCTATCATCTATCTACCAATTTGGATTTCTGATCACTGTAAAATATTATTGACTTGGATACAATGAATATACAATGTTAAATGAGTAATTCATGATTTAATAAAATATAGATTCAATTTGGGTACAGTTATATAGATCTTAGGATGGCTGTGTGTCAATAACTGGGTTAAGATTCTCTGTAAAAAGTGGATGTAAGTTTGAGATTTACAAATAGGCACCTTTAAAAATGTGGGATAGAAGAATGTTATCAATGAATGTATTGTTATTTGACATATTTCCAATTCTACAACTTAGAGAAACATCCTACCTATTTCTGGCATACTCAGAAAATTAATTAAACTCAACCTGGGTGCATGAGTGCTGATGGTGGACTGCTTCTTCTCCAAGATTTTGCTTTTCTTGGAGCTGCTCCAACCTGGATAATAACCAGCAAGAAGATGTTTCTGGAATAAATTTAGCAATAGAACATAAATATTTATTAATCATGCAGTTTATATTTTTGAGAGAGTGAACACCTTTTAAAGTAAACTGTTAATATCTTACATGAAAAACAATATTTATTTTAGTTATTTGTCCCATAATTGAACATGAGAGTAATAATTTGAAGTATATTGAATGATATTTGATATTATTTGTTGTTAGTAATCACATAATAGACTTCAGGCAAGTAACAGTAAATAACAACCTTTTGAAATTAGTGAGCCATTAGACAGAGCTAATTTGTACATATAATGAGTAATTTAGTTTTCTAGAAGCTTTATAACTTTATATAAACCTAATTTGTTGTATGCAATATTAGTAGAAAATTACTGCTGTTTAGTGTAATCTAATAATACATCCTAGAGATGGCTTCCTTGCTTAAAGTATTGTGAAACAGACTATTGGTGGAACCAATTATATTATGTTTTATTTTATTCATATTCTCATTCCCAGATGTCCATGGACAAACTCTAACAAATGTTTGCTCTGTGACTAAAACAATAAAGTTTTTCTTGAATGCAATATATATATATATATTGAATGCATATAAATATATATTGAATGCATATATATATATATATTGAATGCATATATATATATGTATATGGCTGTATTTGCCTGTTTTTCATAAATAGTAATGTGATTTTTGTAACATATTTCTGTTTAAAAACCTCTAATTGAACTCTGAAAACTTGAAAGAAATATATAGCAAAATATGCTGAGGATATTATTTGTTTTACAATTTAATTTTGTAATGACTTATGAACTTATATGCATATTGTTTGACATTTTACATTAAATACTATATCATCTTTTTTCATTTTTATATCAATAATTCATACTAATACTTTTGTATTATTGAACAGTTTGAATACATGTTAATGGTTATTTGTTATTGTCAATAATATATTAAAATTTCACCTGAATATGTATATTCAATTCTCATAACTTTAGGGCAAGAGTCATTGTACACATAATTATTTTCACACAAGAAAACTTCAGCTTAATGAAGTTAAACTTTCCAGTCAATACAAGCAAGTATCCAGTGGTAGGGTAGAGATTATTTTTCATTTGGATATAAAGTCTGCCATATACTATGAAAGTGAAGCCAGAAAAAATAATTTAATGCAAGAATGTAAACTACCAATCTTGGAAAGAAATAGAAGGATTCTACAGAAAATAACGCATATGATCATTTCAAAAATCTCTGAGATACTGATTACTGCCAGGCACACTATAAACATACTTGGCCACTATTTAGGACATAGTATCATGACCAGAATGTAGTTTACTCATTCTTGATATCAACAGCTCTAACAAAGAGTGGCTAAATTGTGCCCAGACTCCTGGTGACTGAAACAACAAGGTCACTCTGAATGTGCTGTTTTAGCTGGTACTAGATTGGAATGGGTTGAATATTGAAGTAGATAATTGTCTTAGGGTTACTACTGCTATGATGAAACACCATTACCAAAGCAACGTGTAGGAAAGTTTATCTTGCTTATGTTTTTTTAACACTGTTCATCATAGAATGGTGTCAGTACAGGAACTAAATAGGGACAGAAATCTGGAGGTAGGAGCTAATGCAGAGTCCCTGGAGATGTTCTGCTTACTGACTTACTCTTCATGACTTGTTCAGCCGGCTTTCTTATAGAAACTAAAACTCCTTTCCCAGGGACTCTACTAGCAATAATGGGCTGATCCCTCCTCCATCAATCACAACTTAAGAAAAACACCTTACAAATAAAGCAGCTAGGAATGTAGTTGTGCAAATATCCTTGTGATAGGACAGAGTGTCCTTTGGGTATATGCCCAGGAGTGGTGTCCTTAGGTAGACCGAGTCTAAAATTTCTGACAAATCAGAATATTTTCTTCCAAAGTTCCTGTAAAAGTTGCACCCCTACCAGCAGTGCATGAATGTTCTTCCTTGCTCCACATCTTTGCCATCATAAGCTATCACTTTTGTTTTTGACCTTAGCTATTCTGACAGGTGTATAATGTAACCTCAAAAGAGTTATGATTTCCATTTCCTTGATGGCTAAGGGTATTGAACATTTTCCTAAGGTTTTCTTTACCCTTTGAGATTCTTCTGTTGAGAATTCTCTGTTTATATCTGTGCCACTTTATTAAATTGTATGACTTAAATTTGTTGATGTCTAGTTTCTTGAGTTCTTTGTATATTTTGATATTATACCTCTGTCAGATGTGGAGGTAGTGAAATTATTTTCCCACTGCCATTCGGTGATATTGATTATGTCCTTTGTTTTACAGAAGGTGTTCAGTTTCATGAGGTCCCATTTATTAGTTGTTGATTCTAGTGTCTGTGCTATTGTTGTTCTGTTCAAGAAGTTGTCTCTGCTGCCAATTTATTTAAGGCTATTTTCCACTTTCTCTTCTATCAGGTTCAGAACATCTCACTGTTTGTTGAAGTCTTTGATGTACTTGGACTTGAGTTTTGCGCAGGTTGATAGTTATGCATCTATTTATATTCTTCTACAACTGCCATTCAGGTAGACCAACACCATTTAAGTATACTTTCTTTTTCCATTATATATTTCTAGCATCTTTTTCAATATCCAGAAACTTGAAACAATCTAGATTTCCTCCCTCAATCAAAGAATAACTAAAGGAAATGTGGTATATTTACACAATGGAGTGTTACTCAGCTGTCAAGAACAATGGCATCATGAAATTTTCAGGCAAATGGATATAGGAATAGAAAAAATCCTCCTGAGAAAGGTCACCAAAACACAGAAAGAAAAACATGGTATGTACTCAGTTATATGTAGATATTATCTAAAAACTAAAAGACAACCATGTTATAGATGACAGACCCAGAGATTCTAAGTAACAAGGAGGGCTTAAGGGGAGATACAAGGATCTCTCTCAGAAGAGGAAATAGACAAGATTTCACAGGTAGACTGGGGATAAGGGAGTTTGGGAACAAGTGGGACAATATATAGGGATAAAAAGTAATGAGAGAGAATACTGGAATTTGGGGCATTTCAGGTACAATGTGGAAACTCAGTGCAATGGAAGCTCCATAAAATCTATAAGAGGAATACTAGCAAAGGTTCCCTAGTAATGGGGACACAAGACATGCACTGGGCATCTTCTGAAACCAGGTAATGCCTCAAGTGGAGAGATCAAGACAACAACTCAGCCACAAAACCTTTGACTAAAGTTTGTCCTGCCTGCACAGTGTTCTGGAACTGGAGCCTTACATAATTACCGTCAAAGAGATTAGAAGAGACTTCACTTTTCTACTCTTTTCTTCCTGGGTTTCATAGTGCAGCCTTGATGTGACCATAAATTCCTGATCTGACTATAGCTTGTTTTGCAGTGTTTAGTTGATATTCCTAGGAGACCTAAGGGAATTCTGCAGAAGAGGTAGAAGAAGGCTTGTAGGGGCAGGAGTGGCAAGGAAACTACAATAAAACACACAGAATCAATAAACTTTGGCTCATAAAGGCTCACAGAGAATGCACCAACTATCAGGAAGCTTTCATTTGTTTGATCTAGGCCTCTGTACATATATGTTAGAGTTATGTATCTTGGTTTTCTTTTGAGACTTCTAATAGTGGAAATAGGGACTGTTTATGACTTTTTGCCTACTTTTGGGACCCTTTTCCACTTAATGGGTTGCTTCTTCCTTGCTTCATTATATGGATAGGTGTCTTCCCTTTTGGCAACCTGATAAGTCTGTCTGTTTGATATAATTGGGAGGCTTGCTCTTTTCTGAACAAAAATGGAGGAGTGGATTGGTGGGATGGAGCTTCAGGGAAATGATGGAGGTGCAATTTGTCATTGTGATATAATGTATGAAAAAAAGAATAAATTCAAAAAAGAAAATGGCTTGCAGGAATGTCTACAACCCTGTTTATAGAGGCATTTTCTTAATTGAGGACCCTGCTCTCATACAGGTTTATCTTGAACAAAGCAGACATAAACTATCAAGTGCAAAAATATGTAAATGAGTCCTGTTATTGCATAGACATAATTTTACAAGAGTGTGAATAATTGAGAAAGAAATTCATTGATTGTTAATAATACAAAATAAATTCTTTCCTAATCCTGGTAAGTTACCAAGTGCTTCGTTATATATGAGATCAAAACTCAGACCCGTCCACATCTAAGTCCATATATTCAGAATGAACTTTTAGTATGTCTAGCTTCACAAATTTTCTTCTTTAATAAACTTTTAAGACTAGTAATCTGGCCATGACACATGTAAAAAGCAAGACATGCATAGGAATGGGACAACCAATGATAAGCTTTTGTGTGTATGAGAGAAAATTAGAGTTTATTGAGTACTGACCCAACATATGAGTCTTAGTGACATCAATGTTGGGATTTCTGTGGTCAGACCTTATGATGAGTAAATAAATCAATATGAATTCTAGATTCTGCCTTTTCTGAAACTTTGAATCAATCTAAGATTAATTTTCCTTTATTCATAAAGAACAATATGTTCTTCCAGCTAAATAGCTTGTTTTATTTTATTTTAAGTTTCTGGCCACCAAAGGACTGCTGGAGTTCAAACTATATTTCCATTATTGCAATATCATTTTCATGCAGTCTCTCTCTCTCTCTTTGTGTGTGTGTGTGTGTGTGTGTGTGTGTGTGTGTGTGTGTGTGTGTGTGTAAAGCTTATCCTTTTAGATAGGGCCTGCAAAGATCAACATTGCCAATATTCTGGCATTCCAGTATAAGTTTAGTTATTTCCTTAGTCTGTGTAGTATATATTTTTAGCATGTTATATATTTACACTGCCTATAATTCTTTTTTCTAGGACAGAGGCACATCCATTATAAATTGGTAATATACATAAAATAAATAGATAATATGTTGACCCTATTGAAAATCAGAGCTAAGCAAGAGAGTTCATTGTAGAACACTTGTCGTTTGTCATATCTATCATGTGATTATCTAGGAGCTGTGGCTAGCTGCCACTATCTGCCATCACCAGAATATTGCAATAAATATTTGTAGTCAAAGAAAAATCAAAATACCACATTGAACTAGGATTGCCAGTTAATGTCTATTAGCTTTATACTCATAAAAGTTATTTCAAACTATCCTAAGTTCATCAGTCATATATGATGGCATATTGTAATCTATTTATATCTTTATGAAGCATGTAAAATAACTATACTCATAGAAAAGAGTAAAATGCTGTTTGCCACAAGCTAGTTAAAGGGAAAATGAAGATTAGTTTTTTTCATATGTACAAACTTCTAGTAAGAACATAAATTTGTAAAGTTCTATAAAGTGTGGAGACTATGATGGATATGCTGTAAAGTATATTACAATTTATAATGTCAGTAGATATTGTTCATATGTTTTAATAAATATATAAAAAGTAACCAGGAAGGAAGTGAAGAACGTTAGGGAATGCACAAGAAAGGGATAGAGGAAGTGAAGAAGTGGGAAGTTAAGGAAGGGAGGAAAACAAGAGAGAGCATAGGAAATAATATGATCAAGCTCTTGATGCCTAGAGTCTAAAAATGTATGCATTGTCTTCCTTCCACATTAAATATGCCTGAAATATTTGAGACACAAACTTTTCAATATCTCATGTAAAATAAGAGTATTACATACAACTTTATTTAGTATCTCCAAATAATTTTGTTTTTACAAAGTAGTATATAAAATAAAAATACATATATCTAATTAATGAACTTGGAAAGGAGTTCATAAAAATTTATCTTATCTCCTAACACTAATGAATAGTAACAGAGTTATGAAAACAGCTAGACTCCAGTTATGATAAAGTTCTGTGACATAATTCTTAAAGAATATACATGTATACAGTTTGAAAATGATTCATTGATTTTTGAAGGAAATCCTCAGTATTGCCCTAGTTCAAACATTTATATACTTGAAAAAATGTGACTCATATCAGTTGCTGCATTGATCATAAAGTATTGCCCATTTTGATTCAAAGATAGTTATACTAAGTCTTAAGTAAGATCAAATAAAAACCAGAGAACCTTGAAGGTGGAGGGAGAAGAATCCTCGGAAACACAAGACCACAAAAATTGGTTCAACCTAATGGTCTGAAAAATACTTTCTAAAAGTAAAATGGTATTGAGAGGCTGTCTCAAAGGGAGAGTCAGCATATTCAGGGGAGGCACTGTTTTGGATTAACAACTCCATTTCAAGAGATTCTTATCTCTAGAATAATGTCCAGGGTTGCTGTGAGCATTGATGTGTATAAAATTTGGATGGAGTTCATATGCTGTAAATCAAATAGGCTAATATAAATCTCTACCCTAGTTCGATATAAGATAGATCATTTTGTATGAAGATAGGTAATTGCATCTTTAAATGTTCCAATGATTATAGACAAGAATTTTATTGTTATTGATAACTAAGTGCAATGAATTTTACCTCTTCATAGATCGGAAAACAGAACATATGCTTTTCTTTTCCTGTCATGTACTGGACCTTGAAGGAATAATTCAACAGAAAAGGAGATGAAAATCAATGATGCAATGATGTCCTAAGGTAGTGTTGCATTTAGAACCAGGTTAAAAGTGAATCATTTCCTACTTGGATTAAAATGCAAGCATATTTGATTTTTTTATTTTATCCTTATAATAAAATATTTTATCTACTCCACTATGTCAAAAACTTGAATTTTCTACACAATACAAGCTCCTTTGATATTTATTTTATAGTCTTCATGTTACCATTCAATGTAAGGTGTTCTAAACAGTATTTGAGAAGGAAAATATTCTAGCAAACATGAAATTAATTACTTTTGTCTATATGATTAAATCTGTTTGAATAAAGTCAAGTTAATTAGTCTACCCTTAACATGGAAAATTATAAAATTCAGTAAAGCACATATTATGTAATATGTAATATCTTATATAAGTATATTACATAAATAAATAAGAGCATCATTTTACACTGTTAATGTTCAACTTATGGTACAAAATATATGTGGCAAAAGTTTTACTCTTTCTCTTAAAGGATTCCAGTAAGAATAAATGATATTTTGAAAGCAAAGACTTATTTTAATGAAATACTAATTTTTCAAAAGGACAAACTAAATGAAAATGGTTGTGTTTCCTATTGTAAAAGCTTAGTATTAATTTCGTAATGAGTGTGTTACACTAATTTGACTTGATTATAATATTACTGCTGAAATGTTTCTGGTGTAAGATATCAAAATATGTAATTATACTTGGAAAATATTCATTGCCCTTTTACTTACAGTTCCCAAAGTCGACTATACTCAGATTCTTCAGCAATTCTTTGTAACATTTCATCTTAAGCAAACAGCTTTCTTGGAAAATGCATATGTTTCTCATGAAGTGAAGGATCAGGACAAAAGTTAACTCTCCATTTTAACAGGTGATATGTTGCTGGATACTCTCGTTGAATACATCAGTCAGTCAGTAACTATCTCATTTGATGTTTACTAATTTAATTTTATTTTTAAGTAAAAAAAGATGTACTTATTGTATACATTTAAAATATGTATCTATTATTATGATTTAACAAATGTTATTAATATAGGTATTACTTCACACAGATATTTGAAATGATAACTTTTCACAATCAATATCTTAATATTTTTACTACTTTTGTTTAATTTTAACTAAAGTCACTTTGTAGTGCAATAAACATTGGAATTTATTTCTCCTATCCATTAAAACCTTTATTTTAACACAATAAACTCTAATAACATAAAAACAAAACAACAGCAACAAAAACACCACATTGAAATTGTACAGAGCAAATCAATGGTATGAAAAGAGTACTAAGAAAACATACAAGAATCAGTCTTTTACAAGACTCAATCACACATTCAGATTCTTATTAAAATACTAACCTGAAAGCTATAATATATATGTAGAAGATCTAGAGCAGACCCATGTCGTCTTGTGCTTCAGTCTCTGTGAGTTCAAATGAGCTCTGAGTTTATTTAAGGGTCTTGTTCTCTTGATGTCCTTCATTACCTCTGACTCTTAAACTCTTTATGCCTTGTCTTCTAAGGGGTTGTCTGAACTCAGAGGGAAGGGATTTGATGGAGACACCCTATTTATTTTTATGTATATTAAATATACCCTCTGTATTTGTTCTCATCTGTTTTAGGAACAAGCTTCTCTGATGCTGGCAGAATAAGACACCAATCTATGATTGTAGCAGTATATCATGAGTAATTTTATTGTTACTTTTTTAAAACATAACACCTCAATAAGATTTATATCCCAGTCGTCCCATGTCACTCTACTCTGTGACCTCCTTCAAAATAAAGATGAAAAAAAAAATACCAGGTCCAAGTTGTGTTGCGTATATATTCACTAAACCATGGTAAAACATCCACTACTCCTCTCCTTAAAGATATCTGTGTCCTTCTATACCCTACCCCCACCAGAAGACACCAACCTTTCTCTTTTTAAGACAGTAGTATTTGTTTTTACCCCAGGTCTCTGGGCTCTCTTGTCTCTGGTTCTTGGTCATGCAAACAGTATTTGATAAGGATTCCTTTTCATAATGAGCTTTAAGTAAAATTCAAAGTTGGTTGGTTGGTTCTCTCACATGCTTTGCACCACCACTGCATATAAGTCAATACATGTCATATTTATCTTTTGGGGGAACAGGTTGGTTTGCTTATTGATCAATAATGTTGTAGTACTTACTTGTTTTTGCAGAATTATTTTAGCATATTTATTAATATCATTTTGCTATAATGTATATTAAGTCCCCTGGAGTTAAATTCATATGAAAAAGCTTATCGGCATGGGTCTTTTTTTGGCTGTCGCATTTTCTGACCCCAACTAATTTACAGTTTAATATTGGTAAGATATAGGTGCTGACCCATTCATTACATATTGCCTGATATGTTTCTGTGACCCAGCAGAACAGCTATACCTGTGAACTCACAACAGATGCAACACCATGCAGTAAGATCCATGCAAGATGAGGCCAAACAAAATCATGCTATAGAGAGGTAACCAGGTCACAATGTCAGACATATAGCAGAGGAGCTGTTGGTAACTGATATTTACTAGGAAAGGGAGAACCAGTATTCTTTAAGAATTTGGCATCTGGTACATTGAACACAGTAAAAGAAATATATCAAAGTGTTCATAGGCAGAACAGATAGGACTTGAGGGGGAAAGGAAGCATAAATGTGGATGGATAAGAAGGGAGATGTACTTGGAAGGTCTTGGCGGCTGAGGGGTAAAAATAATCCAAACACAGTGGTATAAAAATTCCAAAGAATTAATTAAAAATCAGAGAAATTGTATTTATAATCTAAATATATATTTTTCTCTTATAATTTTACATTTTGAAACTCATTTTAGGCCTTAGCGAGATTGGGGGATACCAGGAAAACATGGCCCACTGAATCACCTAAGGAGGGTTTGCCTACATGGGCACGCAGAGATTGAAGTGTCACGCATCTGGTCTGCACAGGTTTTCAGCAGATCTTCTGTGTGTGCATTGTGGCTTTCAGCTTGTTGTTTCTGTTGAATTTCTAACAGTGGAAGTAAATGTTTCTCTGAGCATTTTGTCAGCTCCTTTTCCTCCTATTGGGCTGCCTTGTCATTTTGTATCTTGTTTTGTCTTGTTTGGTTGTTTTTTCTTGGAGGTCTGTTTTTCTGTCTGAACAGAAATGGGGGGGCATGGATCTGGAGGAGATGGGAGTTTGGGGAAGCCAGAAATAAAAGAGGAGAAATTTAGATTGAATGTATTATATGAGAAAAGAATTTATTTTCAATAAAAATTAAATATAAAATTAAAGAAACTCATTTTAATATTTTCAAATTTATTTTTTCTAAAGACAACCTCAGTTTTATGTTCATATTATTTGCCTCCTTTTACAATATTTAGTGTTCATTTATCTCCATTTTTTAGTGCATTAATTTTAGTTTCTACAGTGGATTCACTTTCTCATGTATTTAAAAAAAATAGAAGAGTTAGAGAAAGGACTGAAGGAGATGAAGGGGTTTGCAAGCTCATAAGAAGAACAATATCAACCAACCACAACCCCCAGAACTCCCAGGGACTAAACCACCAACCAAAGAGTACACATGAAGGGGCTTATGGCTCCAGCTGCATATGTAGCAGAGGATAGCCTTGTCGGGAATCAATGGGAGGAGAGGCCCTTGGTCCGTGAAGGCTCTATGCCCCAGTGTGGGGGAGTGCCAGGGCGAGGAGGCAGGCATGGGTGGTTGGCTGGGGAAGCACCCTCATAGAAGCAGAGGAGAGATCTGGCATAGGCAAATTCTGGGAGGGGAAGACTGGGAAAGGGATAACATTTGAAACATAAATAAAGAAAATATCTAAGGGAAAAAATAACTTTTAGTACTTAGGACATATTGACTGCAATATGGTTTTATTATATTTTTGAAAAGTCTATGAATGAATTACTTACAAAAATATACAAATTATAGTCTATATTTCTTCCTTTCTTTGTTTAGAATAGAAAGAAGAAGATTGCCAGTTATTTTCATTACTCATTGTCTATCGTCTCAGAGTATAGAGAGGACTATCTTCATTGTACACTAATCAGTCTTTAATACATACGTAGTAAGCACTGGGGTTCATTAGCTGAAGACCTAATCATTCCTACTTTTAGTTATTAGTTTTTATTTATAAAAGATGCAAATTTTATGGCAGAGGACTGAGCATATGGTAGAAAAATGTATGTAACAGAATTTCCTCTATTCAGTCCCTAAAAGGGAAACGAATAAGCAAACAAACAAAACACAAACCTCAATCTACATTAAGGATTCTGGATAGTGTCTATCTCTGCTAAGATACTTCCTCTAAAAAGACTTAACTTAAAACCATCTATAACCTTAGAAGCATGAGCTAAGCTGGTTGTGGTGACACACGACGGTAGGATTTGCAGAAGCATGAGCTAACAAGTGTGTAGTGTTAATTATATACCCAGGAAAAGTTTAGCAAACCCTATTTGTTCACTCAACCTCTAATGTACTCATGGCAACTATAAACTTACAATGTAGAATCAGAGCTATGTAGCTGCATTTTCTTCATGCACTGTGAAACTTCAGTTAAAGCAGAAATTCAAAACCATTTTCATTTGTTTGGAAACAATATAGAATACTGATTTATTCTTATTCAGATATTACCGGTTCAATTCATACTCTAACTCCTGCATCTACTCAAAAATTAAGCAGATGACAGACATTAAAACTTTTGCACAGTGGAGAGACAATTGCCTAGCTACCTTGCACATTTCATGACATCGTTTTTACAAGTGTCATCAGTGAAGCCAGACTGTCTTGAAAGAATTAAAATTTGCCTGCAGAGCATCACCTTTAAAGTAATCAGTGTGCTTTCAGTTCTTGAATGGAGATTATTACTTGTTATGTCACATCCATCAAATTTGTGACAAAAATTCTCAAGGCATTTTACTGTTAGAAATATAAACTGCTTGAATGTAGTAGAGCATGTATTTTATTCAGACACTCTATGCTTCGGTGGGATATATGAGTATTTTATTGACTTCTTTTAAAGTAGCTATAACAAAAATATAGGCAAAGATTATGTGATGCCATAATCTTGACTCATCAAAGAAATTCTAGTTTAAATGTATGAAATAAATATTCTATATGTTTACCAATAAACATATAGATATGTTTAAAATCATTAGTTAGCACTTAATGATAAGCTCAAATAACTACTACATATTTGTGAATGTTAGTTTAAAATTCTTAAGCTTGAAATTCCTAAGTAAATATTGAGTTTCATAATGGTTTGTACTTTTAAAAATAGAAGGCAAATGCATTCTTCTCCCTGCCGATGAGGCTATGTTGGAGCTCCAACACATGTTGGAGCTGTAAGACATGATTTCCCTACTTGCATGCACTCTTGTGGTTGGTCTGTTGTGTAAATGGGGTAATGATACTATTTCATCTTTTGTTCAGGTCTATAAAAACATTGCACCCTAGTTTGCTTCACTTTGCTGTGAGAAACACCATGACCTAAAGTAACTTGGATCTTCTATTTCTAAGACAATTCAGCTCTGCTTTTCTCAGTGTTTATATATGGGATGTTTAACTGAATAAAGAAATTTATTCATCCCAGCTGAAATTATCCACCCGCCAACCAACATACTTTTCAAATGAATGAAGTAAGTAAAACAAATAATCAATGAATAATAACCAGGACTATTCTAGGGAACAAGACCTATATTTTGACTTTGTTTTGATTGTTCTGAGAACTCTACTAGTTGGATTCTATTAACTACTAAAAAGCTCAGAAGCAAAATTGAAATGCCATTTGCTTTAGTGAAAAATAATTGAGCATGTAAAAATTTTACATCTAATACCTTGGTACATCTATTTACCAGCTAATTTATGTATCGATGCTATGGATGTCTTTTGTAACTTAAATCTCTCACTTTTAGGTTCTTTCAGTTAATTTTCATGTATACACGAACTATAAACATATTTTGATGTAATCTGTGGATATATTTTTCTTATTTTCTCCTATGTATGATTATTTAACTTACTCAAGTTAAGATTCTGGACATTTGATTTGTTACCAGAAGATCCTTTATTATTTGAAGATGGCATTAATATTGATTATGACCCTTTGGACAAGTTTGTTTAAAGACTTGTAGACTAGTTCATGACTCTCATCCTTTAGTTAGTGTGACCCAAATGGAGGCAATGCTTGTCTGGTGCATGCTTACATGGTGCACATACACTGCCGTTACAAACCATCCATATGCTCCCATGTCTGCTAACTATTGTGTGGTGTCTGAATGACAGATTAACCACACAGTCTCAGCATTTGAATACTTCATCCCTAAGTGATGACAAGGCGAGGGAAGCTTGGCAGGTGTGGCCCTGCTGAAGACTTTGATAGTCTCAGGAATCTCACTTTTTCTAGTTTCCTTTCTCTGCCTCATGCTGTGGTTCAAAATCTGGACTCTCATCTTCTCCTCCTGTTGCCATACTTGTCACATTCTGCCATCTCAAATCCTCTACAGCCAAAAGGACAAATAAATCCACCCTTCCTTCTATGAGTTGCTTTGGACATGGTCGGTTATCATTGCAAAAGAAAAGCAACTAACATATTTGGAGATGAATACATTATAAAGAATTTACTAAGCATTAGCAAGTCACAATTAAAAAAATTCCAGAAAACTACAGAGCATGTTTCAACATTCTTTGAAATGAGTTTTAAAACCACTGCCTCACCAGGCAATGGTGGCACATGCCTTCAGTCTCAGTACTTAGGAGGCAAAAGCAGGCAGATATCTGAGTTCAAGGCCAGACTGGTCTACAGTGAGTTCCAGGACAGCAGGGATGACTACACAGAGAAACCCTGTCTTGAAAAAACAAAAACAAACAAAAAATTAACAAAACAAAAAAAGGAAAAAAGAAACAGTGTCTCTAATGGAAGAAAATGTATATGTTCTAATATATATTATGATTTTATAATTTTCTACACAATGAAATTTTATGACCTTTATCCATTATTTAAAATGAATAGGTATAAGCATAAGCATCCACAGATTTTAGAAGAAATTCTACACTTACTTTTAGTAGTACATATATTTTTTTCAAACAAAATCCAATCAAAATACTTACAAGGTCATGATAATTAATTCATATTTGCAAACTGTGGAAAAGTGAAACTGTGCTGCTAGAACTTGTTATTTTCTATCTCATAAACTACATACCATGAGTTTATGTCCAAATACCTGTTAGCTCAAAATGCTAAATCACTCCATAATTCATTTTGATTATATTAAAATATCAACTTTTGGGGCAGTTTAGCTGACTCAGCATATAAAAGTACTTGCTGTATATTCACAATGACCTGAAATTAGATCTTTCACTACTATGTAAAAATCTACGCATGTCCATGATACCTGTAACCTTAGCACTGAACACAGCACCAGAGAGTGCAGCAGTTGTATTGCCACCAACCTAGGCAAAGAATGTTTTCCAAATGTGTATACTGCACATATATGTTCATAAATGTGTATTCATTTTCCAAACACACACACAGATATGATCTCTAGAACAAAAATGAAATCTGTTAATTTTAGATAATAATTGACTTGAACCTTGGATTATCTCCTCATATTTATTTCTTTGTGTTAATATTGAACTTCAACATTTATTGAAGAAAGAGACCAATTTGATTTGTGGTAACAAAATGATCAATCAATATTATTTCAAGAGTCTCCATCACATTTTAGTGTCGCAACTGTGATATTTTAGCATTCCAGCAGTTTTCACTGATGTTCTGAAAATCCATCAACTAACGTATCATGTTACCATGTAACTATATCACTCACAGATACATACATAGTATGCATAATTAAACATATAAAATCTATAAATCAATACTAATATATTTCCCTCATATCTATTTTAAGGAAATAAATATGACGGATGTATACTCCATCCTTAAGTCAGTAGCACTACAAATTAATGAATACGAAACATGTTTTTTTTTACCTAGTCATTAAATTGGGCGTACCTAGAACCTGCTGTGCTTTAATACTCAAGATATACTATTTATTCATATAATCAACATGATGAAAATAATTTACTTAACTTTCTGCATATATTGGTTCTTCTTCAGAAGAACCATAAAACTACACCACATGCAGTTTTAAGCTATTAGTGCTTTCTTTGAAAACTTAACTCCAAAATATATGTCGTGCTTGAATTTATTTTATTTATTTATTTTTGTGTGTGTGTGAAGAGATGTGAACAAATATCATTGATGCTAGATCAAAAAAAAAATGATTTCAGCCAACTGTAGCTTAATACGCTGGTGAGTTAAGGTAGAAGACTGATGTGAACTCAGATGAGGGGTTGCTTACAGAAGGATGGTGAGATGCAAGGGATAGCTGAGTCACAGAAACATCCAAGAGAAATGGGGGTTAGTCATGGAAATTACAACCTTACAGCCCCCCTGCGCAACTTGCAGAGAGTTTTGCTGCATGCACATAGTCTCTTCACTGTAGAAGCTCTTATTGTTCATAGCGTATGGGAAAAGGTATTTGTATATCTTTTGAATTTCAAAACTAAATGAATGTTGTAGGTTTCACTTAGATCTTTGGCAATGTGAAGTTACTTTTCCATCTAGGAGAGAATATCTAAACTTATATAAAATTGCCAAACAGCAGCATGTATTCTGAGAGTCATGGGTTTTCAAGCCAAATTTATTATTCTAAAGAAAAAAGATACCCATGTTTTCTTTTATTTCTTGCTAGATAATCTAGAGTTTATAAAAAAAATATTTCAAATAACTGAGCCCATTACTTTCATTATTACATTAAAATTGTTATATATAAACTGGTACTATTTCCCTATGACTGATGACAAAACTCACTGAATACCAAGGAATCATATATGTATACACACATATATATATATATTTATCTTTTTCTAGTTAGTACTAAAAGTTGATATAACTTCATTTAGTAATGCTAAATGAGTGATTACTTCACCCATTAATTAAAAGATATATGCTTGAATATGTATTAGAGCTTAATTGTAGTATCATACTAGAAACAATAATGAACAAAAAATGCTGTGTCTGTATCAAATTCCAGATATTCTGAATTCAAAGATAAGGAGTGACTGATCCTTCACACTTTAAAAATATAATTTACATTTGAATTTATTTCTTGAATCCCTATCATATTTTATTCTTCTCTATAACCATTTTTAGAATAATGTAATCACATTTCAGTTACAGAAATCAATTTTGAAATCAAGAAGTATAATGTCTCTAGCTTTGGTCATTTTAAAAACAAAACAATTGTAAAATTGTATTTTTGCTAATAGAATTTTGTTTTTCATGTTGTGGGGTAAAATATCACTTCATATTTTTTAAAATGCATATTATACTGGAAGTTATAAACAACTGTTTTGTTTATTTTTATTTTAAAATATGTTCATTATGTCATCAAATACAAAGGAAGACTTTGACAATCTTTTTTTCCCCTAGAACAAGTATGGATTTCCTTTGTCTCACATTGGACCCCAGTGAACCTTTGTCAATACTGTGACTGAGACATGGTGTTCCTCATTTTCAACATACTTGAATCCTCCACAGTTCTTCTGGGAGTTGTTTTGTAATGTCAAAACCAAAAATTGTGGTTTCTGGAAATAAAAAAATACATAAATAGTCAAGAAGTTAAAGTCAAAACAAATCTAATAATTTTAAAATGAAATAAGTAAAAAATTTTGGCCTAGTAATTACACTTTTCTCTGCATTGGAAAAAACTCATCTAAACAGATATATGCATGTATTGCCTTGGTTTGTATCTATCACAAGTTTTAGAACTGTTTGGCAATATAAATTTATCACCATGCTTTTATTCATTTCTGAAGCTTGGCAAATCTGACTTGGTTAGATTCAAAGTACACGAACCCATCTTTCTCCTCTAAGCTTTGGCCAACTCCTCACTCTCCTTGTTTGTAATGTTTTAACTCTGTTTGAAAGTCAGCAGAGTGCAACTGTCTCTATCCATCTGTTTACCCAGTATGAACTTGCTCAGAACTATCTTTTTCTGCTTCTCCTTTCCACTCATGGAGACCTGTGTTATATTTGGAGAATCTACATGAATAATTGAAGTATATAACAGAGTTGACCTTGACCTCTAATTATATTATAATTTTTCTATCCTTTGCCTTATGTAAGTTAAAAAAAAATCAGGTCACCTGAGAATTGGGAAGGTGAAATGTGAATGGTCTGCCTACTATATTTATACACAATTGATTTACTCTAGAAATATAAATGTTGATGATAGTTCAAAAATTATCTATTTTATGACACATATTCCCATATCTAAGCTGAAGCTTCTTGTCCTTGGTTTATAAGGTAGAATAAAGATTAAAACAGGGGCTACATACAAACCAGTGGGAGAACCTGTACATTTGTAATATTCAGCCAGATCAATTTTGTTGTTGTTGTTGTTGTTTTCTGCCAATCAAAGTAATATTAAATTTTTCTTTGGAGTGATACTTTTTTTAAAAAAATTTTTACTTGCTATCAAAAATGATAACAAAATCTCAATCCAAGAAATACTGAGCAATGAAGTAAAAAAATTGCTGGAATACTTAAAATCTCATGTCCCTTTGTTCTTGCTTTGTTTACCAGGACAAATGCATATTTTATTATCGTATATGGAAATGCAATAACATTATTCCAATGTACTATTATATTCTAGTTTGCATCACTGTGCAAAGGACTAGTCATGCCATTGCTCTGTATTATGGAAATGACAATGATGAATACCTAATGTATATTTCAGTGTGGTTTATTAAGTCAAGTCTTCTTGGAAGACATAAAAAGAAATCTGAATTATAAAATTCCATTTGTTGTTTTTTTTAATCCATTGTATACTATTGAAAAAGAAAAGACCTGACATCACTCTGCAGTATTGTATCTCCACTATCTATCCCTAAGCACATGTCATGTTCATTACTCAATAGACAAAAGATGAATAGTAGTAATTTTCTTGATTTTGAAATTTTCAATAGTATGTTAAGTATACTAACTCTCTATATGGTCATATATAGTAGCTTTATTTATCTGAACAATAATTTCATTCCAATAGTAACACTCGTTAATCATCTAAATACTTTGATTTTGAGATATTTAAAAATATTTAACATGATATAAAGTTTTTAAGAAATGTATACATTCATGTACAACATGGGTTTGCTCACAGTTTGGTTTCAACTCCTGCATTCTTATTTACAGAGATGAAAAAACTATGTCTCAAGTTCCCACCACTATGAATAGAGACACCAAGCTGCTTTGCCTTCTCTGCCAGAATGGGATTATTGTCAATGAAATAATGAGCAAATTAAGTCCTTATTTCACTAAGTGCCTAATTGTCTTCTGACACAGTGGTAAGAAAAAATCCATACCATCCTATTCAAAATATATAACATTCCACTTACAATATTAAAAGTAAACCAGCAAAACTGAGAATAATGCTTGAGTAAATATTTATCAAAAGAAGGCAAATTTTATGTAGCTGTTCTAGGATTGAAGCCTTTTGAGATTTATGCTTCTTTGCTGGCTTTTCAGCTGGTGTAAATGTGCTGATCTTAATTCGACAATAATAAATTTGAAATTTTGTGGGTACTACTTTTTTTGTCATATATAGAAAAGTGTTTCTCACAGTAGGTATCCATATTTTATGAACTTTAATATATATATGAAAATATTTATGAATTTGCAAAGGACTAGAGGCACAGGAGGAGTTGTAGGAGGCAAGGATAGAGTAAAAGTGAATTAAATGGAGTGGTCGAATATGGAAGTGTAAAATAAAAGAAAAAATAATGTAAATCAAAAACAAATAAAATTCCCCCTCCTCTCTTCCTATCCATGAAATGCCCAACAGTGGGGAAAGTGGAGGACTGAGAGGTTGCCATCCCAGTATAAAGCTCTAACTCAGAATTGTTCCTGTCTAAAAGGAATGCAGGGACAGAAATGGAGAAGAGCCTGAGGGAAAGGAGATCCAATGGCCACTATCCTCTGAGAAGCCCAACAAGCAGCTGACTGAGACAGATGCAGATGCTTTCATTCAAGCATTGGACTGAAGTCAGTGACCCCTGTGGTTGAATTAGGGAGAAGTTGGAAGAAGCTGAGAAGGAGGGTGACTCCATAGGAAGACCAGCAGTCTCAACTGACCTAGATCCCCATGATCTCTCAGATACACAGCCACCAACCAGGTAGCATACACCAGCTGGTCCAAGATCTCCAACATAGAGGACTGCCTTGTCTGGCCTCAGTGAAAGAAGACGTGCCTAGCCTAACCCTGGAAAGACTTGAGGTCCTAGAGTGTGGGTATGCCTGGTGTGGTTAGGGGGGTTGTGGGAAGACATCCTCTTGGAAACAGGGGTAGGAGGAATGGGATGAGAGGACCAGAAGGAGAGTAACAACTGTAAAAAAATTAAAAGTAATAAAAATAAATAAAAATAAAAACTACTTAGATAACTGAAATGGTAAAAAAAAAAAAAAAAAAAAAAAAAAAAAAAAGAAGAAGAAGAAGAAGAAATAAAATGGCCCAAATCTTACATGATCATCAATATTAATAACAAATAAAAAAGAAATTAAATATAATGAAGTATCATCTCATACCAGCTAGAATGGCTGATAAGAATGACCAATGGTGAGAGATAGAGAAAAACTAAAGAAAGCCCTTGAAGCCCGTTAGTTTGAGTGAGAATTCTTAAGACCCTTCTGGGTAATAGTTCCTTGGGGTTTTAAAGGGATACTTTCACTCTTATCAAATTACTTTAACTTCAATAAATTGTTCTAAAGGATTTTTAGTCACTAATTGATTAAAGTATATACTTTTCTCATTTTTCTCATTATTGCTTTACTCACAATAACTAGGGAGAAAGCAAACTGAGTGTCTATGAATAGCTTAATGGACAGAGGACCCATGGTATGCATAGACAGTGAAACAATACTGTTAGCCTTTAAACAAACAAAAAAAAATTGTCATTTGGGACAACAGTTCTATTGGATAAATAAATCTGAGTTCGAGGCCAGCCTGATCGACAGAGTGAGTTCCAGGACAGCCAGGGCTATACAGAAAAACCCTGTCTTGGGGGAAAAAAGGGGGGGGGATGAAAAAAAAACAGAAAAAGAATTTATATCCTTTCACTTAAATGCAGAATATATTATGGTAATTTTTACCATGTATAACTACTTGAGTGCTGATAAAAAAGTGAACAGGTAAAATAATACTAAAGATATACAAATATTTAGAAGGAATCCTGCTAATAACCATCTTCACTGAAAGCTATAACATACATTAGCATAGACACACAAATACAGTTTTCTTTTCATCTGGAATGATAACGTTCTTTCCAAAAGCCATAGACCACCTAATGAAAACCCCAAACCAGTCATAAGAAGTTCTGTGTTGTTGGTGATGTTTATTCAAGACACTCACAAATATTACAGACTATTGATATAACACATTGTTTCCCCTCAGAGGTATAAGATAAGCTCCTACTGATAAAGATGCCATGCATTTAAGAAACAGGTACCTAAGACACCTGAGGTAGAACTGACCTTAATGCATCATCCCCGAGGAAGAGCTTTCAAGGCACTAGAAAGTGCAAGCTTCCAGAGGAGGCAAACAAACAGTAATACCCAGCTATGACTAGTGGGCCATAGTAACACTAAGGGTGCTGTAGTGACATCTGTACCTTGGCAGTAATCAACAAATAGTTGGAGCTTAAACCTACTCAACGAAATATACCCATTCCTCCTACTGGAAACAGTTAAATTCCCAGGGCTAGAGAATTCATGGACTTTGGAGAAAATCCTACACGACCACTTCACCAAAACAAATATTATCCATTTCTAATTTCAAAATTCTTGCTCTTATAACTATAGACGCACCTAGTCCTCATCACATATCAAAGGAACTCTTTACGACAGGCAGAAAATATTTATAGAACATCACAGCCAATTAAGCTACAGAGTTATGGAACCCAGTCCCAATAAATATATCTAGAAAACTACTTCTGCATCTGCAGATTGTCAAACAGTGCAGAATAAAGGGCACAAAGATTAAGAGCCAGATGGTCAGGGAGTTTTCTGTAACAGTATGTATTCTAGCAACCTCAGAAACTGCACCCATGAAATATCACCAGCTTAAATGTGAGCTGAAGAAGGACAATAACAATATGCATGCTAATACAGACAAGAAAAGACCATAATCAGGCCTCAACACTACACAAAGTATTAGAAGCAACCAGGGAATAGTAAAAACAGGAGAAAAAAGTCTTTCCCAGGGATCCACACATCAACTAGTTGTCCAGTGTTAATTGATCAGTCCTGAAAACATACATTTAAGTAATGTTGTATAACACATACACATATATGCATATTATAGCAAATAATTTTTTTAAAAATGAGGCCATGAATGCCAAAGTAAGCAAGGAAAGTTTTTAAGAGCATTTGGAGGGAGTAAAAGAAAGGAGAAATGATGTACTTTTATTATTATCTCAAAAGCAAAAGAAAAATTAAAAATATATAAATGTTTCAACAATATTTTTATTTATTCATATAAATAAAAAATAATAAAGAATATATTTATAATTCTAATACTGGTATATAACAGCATATTTTAGAAATATAAAACATTGATCTAAAATAATAAAATTAATTTTATAAGTGTGATTTTTAAGAAATAGGAATTTTCAGAGATGATGAATCATGATTTTCTGTAGATATCAGGCTTACCAGGAAAAGAACATCAACAAATACTCTCATACATGTAAATAATAGAAGGTAGAGGAATTTAAGCAAGCCACACACATAAATGCTTTACAGAATTTATTTGGGGTATAAGGAAATATTTGGCCGATACAATGATTTTGTTAAAGTCACAATCATAAACCTAATATATTTTGCTGACATTGAATTTTAAGATTTAACCAGACAAAGTATTTTTAAATATATTACTTTGATGGTTACTTTCTTACAAGAACTAAGTATGGTAAATACTTAATTGAACTGGGAAATACATTTCCAATTTAAATTTGCAGAAATTTGTCAAGCTTTATCCCAAAAGATGCATTGCGGTCACGGTGTAGACTGCATGTTCTTACTATACAAACCTCCAGGCACTGAATAGGAATACTTAACATCCTTTCTCAGTTTAACAACTGTCACAAGGCTTGGGGCAAGAGGTAATTGACGGTGCTTTCGAAAGATTTTAACACAGAATGTGTACTCACACTGAGGAAAATATTCTTCCTATCCTATTCTACCTTGCCTTGGTGGAAATGTAGACATCATTACTGAATTCCACCAAAACATGTTTTCTTGTGTCTTATTATGTTTCCTAATTTAAAAATTTTCCCTAAGAATAATCCATGTTAGAATATAAAGTTACTGAAATAAACAAAGAGCAAAATTATAGAAAAATCGCACTTAAATAATACCCATAAGTAGGGAAAAATCTGAGCAAATTAAAACTAAACTCAAAGGAACAGAGAAAACAGACTGTAACTGTGTGAATCAAGCTCTTGGATGCTTGTAATGCTTTCTTCGCCCAGAAAACATAAGGAAAGGGCAGTTTGCTGCAGGTGAGAAAGAAACATAAAAGTAGTAGAACTTCTGTAAAGCATTTAATGGTTTTGTAACATCTGTCAGAACATATTCGAATCCAAAAGAACCCATCAACAGATAGAGCATGCTACCACCTGCTAGCAACTTCTTAGGAGTATTTATTGATATTCCTGGGGATACTCTACTGAAAATGATGATAGAGTAGAAGGGCAGGGAAAAGAATCTCTAGGAAACATAACTGAGTGAGACAGATCCTGGGGAGTGTCTTTGCTCTGCAATTTGGAAATAAATATAAATCACCTAACCCTCGCCATTGCACTGGGGCTGTTGAGAGGGAGACCTGGACCCACTCCCTAAGGATATACTGCAAGGGCAAACAAAGACATGGGAGAGAAGAGGATAGGACACATGGGTCCTGTGATCACCCTTAATGTTTGATGCATAGCTTGTTTCATGTAGTCAGCACCAGGAAAGAGTCTTATATAAATTCTCCATCTTCCTCATCTCTCCAGAAAAAAAATGCAGTAAATAAACGTGCTTTCATTAATCATAGAAGCAGCTTAACTCAAAAGTTTAAAACTTGATCCAAAAGGTTTAAGCTAATAAGAAAATTAACTCAGGTGACAAAAATGTTACACTTTGAAATTGGTTGCTACACCCTGAGGTTATCGAACATCATCCATATTTTTATTTTGGCACAGAATCCATATGAAATACTGTGGCCATCTCATGTACATTCTTCAAATTAATATGCAGATACAATTTAAAACACAATGTGTGAGGTATGTGCAATGCACAGAAAATAGACAGTTTCAGTACCCAATGACTTGACACACAGGCTGGAGAAAAAAAATTCCACGCAATTTCTTGTCCATAACTCTTACATGTCACTGACTCAAAAAAGTACACAGGTGTTTAAGACATGATGAAAAGATCTGGGAACTGATCTTCTCTGAAATTAATGGTATTGAAAGTAAACAATCATTATCAAAAATATGTTGAAAGCAACATATATGATCAGGTTGATAAAATGTGTTCTGAGTCAGTAAGATCAGAAAACATCCACCCTTATTAAACTTTCGTAAGTTACTGGGCTAATTCTACCAGAGGACCCAGCTATACCACTCCTGGGCATATACCCAGAAGATGCTCCAACATGTAATAAGGACACATGCTCCACCATGTTCATAGCAGCCAAAAACTAGAAACAACCCAGATGTCCCTCAACAGAATAATGGATACAGAAATTGTGGTACATCTACACAATGGAGTACTACTCAGCTATTAAAATCAATGAATTTATGAAATTCTTAGGGAAATGGATGGATCTGGAGAATATCATCCTGAGTTCAATAACCCAATCACAAAAGAATGCACATAGTATACCCTCTCTAATAAGTGCTTATTAGCCCAGAAGTTCAGAGTACTCAAAGTACAATCCACAAACCACAAGAAACTCAAGAAGAAGGAAGACCAAAATGTGGACACTTCATTCCTTCTTAAAAGGAGGAACAAAATACTCATAGAAGGAGTGGCAGAGACTAACTATGGAGCAGAGACTGAAGGAAGGCACTCCAGCCTGATATAGCTGTCTCCTGAGAGGCTCTGACAGTACCCAACTAATACAGATGTAGAGGCTCACAGCCATCCATTGAAATGAGTACAGGGTCCCCAGTGAAGGAGTTAAAGAAAGGACCGAAGGAGCTGAAAGGTTTGCAACCCCTTAGGACAAACAACAATATGAACTAACTTGCTGCACGCACTTGTCTACCCCAGTAGGTCTACAGTATCAGGGTTAAAACCTGATCATGGACAAGAGGCATTATGACTCCAAAGGGAGTTTGTCTCCTGGGGATTTCAGTAAGTTGTGGACCTCTCCTAACTTGGACATGTTCCAGATTGATCTCTGCTAAGTCTGTGGAGAAATCTGCATGCTTTCTTTATTCAGGCATAAAGGCGCCCTAAAAAATATTTCGTTATAGCTACTACTGAGACTGAACATTATTTCCTGGCCTTCACAGTGCTTCAATAATCCTAATAGATTTCCTAGGTCAGACCAGACAGTCCTCTGTTGTATATGTGTTAGGAACCTCATATCAGCTGGTGTATGCTGCCTGGTTGGTAGCTCAGTGTCTGAGACATCTCAGGGGTCCAGGTGAGTTCAGACTGCTGGTTTTTCTATCTGGTCACCCTCTTCCTCAGCTCCTTCTGGGTTTTCCCTAATTCGACCACAGAGGTCACCAGCTTTTTCCATTGGCTTTGTATAAATATCTGTATCTGACTCTTTTAGCTGCCTGTTGGTTCTTTCTGAAGGCAGTCATGATAGGCCCGTTTGTAGGCACACCATAGCATTAACAATAGTGCTAGGCCTTAGGGACTCCTATGGAACTGGATCCCGATTTGGGCCTATCACTGGACCTCCTTTTCCTCAGGCTCTTTTTCATTCTTGTTGCTGCAATTCGTTCAAACAGGAACAATTCTGGGTCAGCATTTTTGACTGCGGGATAGCAACCCCATCCCTCCACTTGATGTCCTGTCTTTCTATTGGAGGTGGACTCTACAAGTTCCATCTCCTCACTGTAGGGCATTTCATGTAAGATCCCTCCCTTTGACTCCTGAGAGTCTCTCTCACCTCCTAGTTTTCTGGTACATTCTGTAGAGTGCCCCCACTTCCTACCTTCTGAGGTTGCCTGTTTCCATTCTTTCTGCTGGCCCTCAAGGCTTTAGTCCTGTTACCCCCCACCCCACACTCCAATACCTGATCATGTTCTCCTTTTCCTCTTCGTGTTCCTTTCCCACCTAGGTCTTTCCCTCCCTCTACCCCTCCTGTGATTGTTTTCTTCTACCTCCCAAGTGGGACTGAGGCATCCTCACTTGGGCCCTTCTGCTTGTAAGCCTTCGTGAGTTCTATGGGTTGTGTCCTGGGAATTCTGTACTCTTTTCACTAATATCTACTTGTTGCTGAGTATATACCATGCATGTCCTTTGCATCTGAGTTACCTCACTCAGCATGATATTTTCTAGTTCCATCCATTTGCCTGCAAAACTCAGGATGTCCTCATTGCTAATAACTGAGTAGTATTTCATTGTGTAAATGAACCACATTTTCTGTATCCATTCTTCTATCTGGGACATCTGAGTTGTTTCCAGCTTCTGGCTATCACAAATAAAGCTGCTATGAAACTAATAGATCATGTGCCCTGTGGCATGGTGGGGCGTCTTTTGGGTACATTCCCAAGTGTGGTTTTGGTATACTTAAAGGTGGTTTTTAAAGATAAGTGCATTGTCTTACCCAGTAATATAATATTTTTCACAGAACATTTATTAAAAGTAAATACCTATACTATGAAACTAAAGTTTCTGTGTTTTGAAGAGTTTTACAATGAACCTAATAACTTGGATATATTTTATTCTTTACAATGTACTGTACATCTCTCAATCAATCTTACTAGGAAACTACTCTTTACTTCTGTCAGAAGCAGAGATGGCTCTCTCTGTGTTCAGGAGACTGCAGGAACCACCCTACAGCAGCTGCCTTGGCCTCCCAAAAAGCCAGGAACCTAAGTTCCAGCCTCTTGGACATTGCAGGCAGGTGATGCTGGATGGAAAGGCTGGAAATGAGGGGAGAAGGGGGTGGAAAAGGAGGCATAAGCACAGCTGTTCCATGCTAGAGCAGGGCAGGAGAGTCACTGATCCTGGTCTCCCTTCTGTAGATGCTGGGACTGCACAACCAATGTGTCAGTTAAAAGGATGATATGCAAAGTCGTAAGATATTTTATTATAGAAAAGGGAGAAAAGAGGCTGGCCATGACCAGGCAGAAAGAGAGAGAAAGGAGGGGAAGGGGAGGGGAGGAGATAAGAGAGAGAGGGCAAGAGAGGAAGAGAGCAGGAGAGCAAGAAAGCAGGAGACAAGAGAGAGAGGAGGAGGCAGACCTCCCCTTATATTGTCTGTGGGATGGGGCATAACTGGTTGTGGTCAGATGACTGGGAACAGGGTCCAGCTAGAATGCTGGGAGCTTGGGGCATTGTCAACATGACAGAGCACACATCTCCTGCTGGGGATGGTGAGAGGTTGTGACTAAAACCAGAGCCAGGGACCCAGGGGGTATGGGCGAGCTCCTCCTGTCCCTTGCAGGCAGAAATTATCGCACTCCAGTTCTCTGGAATTCCAGACTTATACTCACTGGACCAGGTTGCCCCACATACTTCCATTGCTATAACTTTCCCTATATTATCACATAATCTCATGTTTGATAATCTTGCCATCCAGATAATTTCACATAACTCTTTTTTATTAGATATTTTCTTTATTTAGATTTCAAATGATATCTATCGCCTTTCCCAGCTTCCCCTCCAGAAAAACAAAAACAAAAACAAAAACAAAATCCTGTTCCCTCCCCCTCCCCCTGGTCACCAACCCACCCTCTCCAGCTTCCTGGCCCTGGCATTCCCCTATACTGGGGCATAGAGCCTTCACAGGACAAAGGGCCTCTCCTCTCATTGATGACTGACTAGGCCATCCTTTCCTACAAATGAAGCAGGGGCCATGAGTCCCACCATGTGTACTTTTTGGTTGGTGGTTTAGTCCCTGGGAGCTCTGAGGGTACTAGTTAGTTCGTACTGTTTTTCCTCATAATGAGCTGTAAACCCCTTCAGCTCCTTGGGTCCTTTCTCTAACTCCTTCATTGTGGACCCTGTGCTCAGTCCAATAAATGGTTGTGAGTCTCTACTTCTGTATTAGCTGTCTTCTGAGAGGTTCATATAACTCTTGCATTGACTATTTTTTTGAAAGAGCCTTATAATGTATCTATTTAATTGATATTAACTATACCTTTCACATCTATCTCACATCTATCTATATATCTAAATATTTATCTACATGTATTTGCTTAAGTATTTGTTAGTTTAAATTTTATAGTCAATGTTTGTAAAACACAGATTTCATGAAACTTTAATTGTGATTTTCATTTCCTAAAATTTTCTATCTTCTTGAGTTAAGAAAATGTTCATGTAAGATTGACTGAGTGTAAATCCTGGGTAGACCGTATGAAAAACTGTACCATATTTCATATATGTATGTAGAATTTTTGGTGTGAAGTAAGTGCTAGATACTATCATATAAAATAATATTCTGGGAAAAATAGTTATTTTATTCAGATTTTTCAAAATATAGTATTTGAAAAGTTTTTATTTTAATTTTTTCTTTTTGATTCTATACTTTCATCACTTCACTTCCTTTGCTAGCCCAGAATCCTCCCATACATTCCTCATCTCCTTAATATTCATGGTCTATTTTATCATTAATTGTAATTCTATGCATGTTTGTATGTATATATTTATATTCCTAAATATAACTTGCTCAATCTGTTACTCATATGTATGTCCTCAGAGCTCACAACTTGGTAATAGATAACCAATTTGGTGTTCTTTTTCCTGAAGTTGCTTTTAATTGTTTGTGTAGTGTTGAGTGCTTCAGCTTTTCTCTGACCAATTGGCATTTCAATTGCTGTAATAAATATTCAGTTTGTGCTTCAGCAGCCATGTTTTTGAGACTTTATGGATGATACAACCTCACAGAAAACTCCCTAATACTTCTTTTGAATTCCTCTTCTGCAATATTCTGTGAGTCTTAGGTACTAAAGTGTTTTATAGATTTATCTATTGGGACTACCTTCCACAAGTATGCAGTATAATAGGTTTTGATCTCTCATAATGATCTCTGTCTTGTGCAAAAAGAGGTTTTCTTGTTGAAAGGTAAACTACACTTATCTGTGGGGCAAGGTTAAATTTTCTTAGGAACTATGTTGTGCTAGTAAAGTGACTCTCTTCTAAGATTCATGACTTCAGTAGACTTGAGTAGTTGAGAGATTTCTAATACCAGGCATCATTTTCCTCTTGTGCTGGTTTTAAGTACAATTAGTGAGCTAGTTGATTGCCATACAATCAAGGTATGTATGTCCCTACTGCAATATTAGATTTATGATGTCATGCTGGTCTTTGCTGTTTTTTTTTTTTTAAGACATCATTACTGAGTAGGAATATTGGTTATTTCTTCTAGAATCTCTCATGGCACCATCTGATACCACAAAACATAATCCTCAAGGAACCTTTTTTGTCTGTTCCAGATTAGATATGTCTGAGCCCTGTACTCAAAAAGTACATGGTGTTTGCAGTTATAGCTTAGCTTATCTCTTTAAGAATTATCCCTGGGCTCATAAGTTTTTATAAATTGATAGAATCCTAAACATACCTAAGATGAGGGAATTACTAGCATCATTCTAATTTTGTCACTGCTTCAGTTTCTGTCACCAGGTTTTTGCTTTGAGTTCTTGCCTAGATTTTTCTTGATAATGGGACTGTGATCTGTAAACTAAAAGAAACCTGTCTCTCCTATTTTGTTTTTGATCATTGTTTTATCACAGCAATAGGAAACAAAACTAGGCCTGGACTATTATTTAAGTATGGAGAGAGTTTATCTTTACAATCAGGGATGTTTTATTTCCTTTGTATACTCTGCAAATACAGACTACATTTAGAATTTCAGCCCTTTGGACATCAAAATCCTTGTTGTCTGTAAAGGTGTAATCTTTGTCAGATTCATCACTTTGATACAGAAACTGGTGACCCTGTGGCTGAATTAAGGAAAAACTGTAAGAAGTTAAGGAGGAGGGTGACCCTATAGAAAGATGAGCAGTATCAACTAACCTGGATCCCTGAGATTGCTAAGACACTGAGCCACGAACTAGGCAGTGTAATCCCAGGCCCCACCGTTCAGTATAATGTCAGGCTGTAAATTCATTAACAGTTAATCCTCTAGCAATTCAAAGAATCAGGGTTTATTTACCATTCAAGAAAGTGTAATCATTCAGGAATCCGACCTGGAATCTTCTGGTTGGGAACATTTCACATCTAAGCTCAGTGGAAAAGATCAGATAAATGAAAGTTTAAAAAGAATGAAGAAAGGATGTTTTCTGACACTGAGTTACTGAAATTTATGGAATCTCACAGAAGGGCTTTTTGCTTATATGAAATAGTTTCTGCCTCTTAGTAACTGATGGTTAAGAAAGGACATCTCTGCTTCTAAATTTGCATCTGCTTGTAAATGAAGTAAGTTCATGACAAGAGAGGTTTGCTTTTATTAAGAACTTACTTCACAGCTTTGTGAATGTTGTTCTAAATATACCAATTTTGCTGTGTTTTAACTCTTTTGATACACTTCATCGATTTCTAAATATCTAAATGTACATCTCAAATCATTTATATTCTGCATGTAAAAATCTTATGTCACTTCTTTTCATTATCATCCCATACATATTTATGATTTTCCACTTTATTTTAAAAGCTTTTTTTCTATTAAAAGTTTTATTGGACATGGATTTTTTTAAGTGAATACGTAGTGATAGTACTGTTCTTTTGGTTTGTACTTTTGCCTATATGGCTGGAAAAATCTAGAGAACCAATAATTTAAAATATCCATGTTTTGTGAGTGTTAAACAGTGTAAAATTTACTCTTATTTTCTTGGAAATTATTGTAACTAATTTTTGAATATTTGACTATAGCATACATTTGTTTTTGTTTTTAGTGTTTTAATTTCTGGAGTTAGTGATGATATATCATATTTTCCAAGGCTATAAAATATTTATTTGGGTTTTTATGTTAGAAATGTCTTGGATTCTCCTAAAATTTTATACATATATATTTATGTAATGCATTTGAGCATACAAATCCGTAACAATTTCTTTCAGATTCAATAATAATGCCCCTCTATCCTCCTTCTCTCTTGATGTTCTCTTATTATTTTTGATTTGTATTTGATGTTGTTATTAATTACCTTCTATGCCAATTAATGTGCATACATACATACATGGACTTCTGGCTTTAAGGTAGGCATCATAACCTAACAGCAGCCTCGTATGCAAGGGAGAGGGACCCTCCTTCCATCTTTAGACACTAGTTCCTGAGCCTTAGTTAGTAGGAAGCTTACAACTGATGCATATCAGAATACTAAGACTAATTTTTACTTTGTTCCTTGACTAATTATGATTTTCTGTACTACTACTTCCTACTGCAGAGAAAAGAAATGTAACTGAATTTTAGAGCATTTGGGAATATGTATAAACATTTAGGATGAGGACTGTTATTGTAATAAATGTATTTTCTCTGAAATATCACTTGATTTATTTGCCTACATTTCTGATGAGCAAATTAATTTTCCATTGTGTTGCTTTAGTTCATCTTTTCAACATTACTTTTATAAATTACAATCAGTCATCAAAGTTTACAAAATAAGGAACTTTGATATCAAATTAGAATTGTTGGTTTTAAATAGGTACATCTGTTAGAATGAAGTCAAATGAATGTGAGTCTAAAAGAGATGCTAAAACAAACAAAAATATCCAAACTAAAATCAAAAACATCTACATTTTCTTTGTGTATGTATTCATGTGTGTATGTGGGTACATTTGCTCTATTTTTCCCCTCACACATAGTATATAAATGTAATATTTTAAACATACTCATTTTCCTGGTCAAGTATAGATGTTTTAATTCCACTTGAAAGCAGATACAAAATAATCACTGGAGGCAGAGGGAGGGAGGGCCCTGGGTATGAGAAGGGAGGCGGAGGGAAAAAAGGACAGGATCAGGTAAAGGGGAAGACAGGAGAGAAGCCCAAAGGACCAGGAAATTGAGTGGAAATATTCAGCAGTGTGGGTTATAGGATGGGGAAAACACTAGAAAGCCCTAGACATATGAGTCATATCCCAGGAATATGAGAGGGTCCCAGGTCCCAATGGGGATGACATTAGCAGAAATGAAATGTCCAACACTAGGGAGATGGAACCTGAAGAGACCACCTCCGGTAGATAGACATGGCCCCAGTTAAGGGATGGGACCACATACTGATCTCAAAATTTTTGACACAGAATTGTTCCTGTCTAAAGGAAATTCCAGGATAAATAAATAAATAAATGGAGCAGAGACTAAAGCAAAGGCCATCCAGAAACTGTCCCAAATTGGGATCCATACTATATGCATACACCAAACCCTGACATCATTGCTGATGCCAAGATGTGCTTATAAACAGGAGCCTGACACGGCTGTCCTCTGAGAGCTTCTACATGCACCTGACTGAAACAGATGCAGATATTTAGAGCCACAGTGGACTGAGCCTGACTACCCACATGGAAGAGATAGGGGAAGGACTGAAGGAGCTGAGGGGGATTGAAACCCCACAGGAAGAACAACAGTATTGCCTAACCAGACCCTTCAGAACGCCCAGAGACAAAGCCACCAACCTAAGAGCATACATGGGCTTGTCTATGGCCCCACTATGTATATAGCAGAGGACTTCCTTTTTCTGGTCTCAGATGGGGGTGGGGATTTGCTTGGTCCTGTGGAGGCCTGATGCCCCAGAGAATGGAATTCTAGCAGAGTGACTTTGGAGTGAGTGGTTGGGGAGGGCACCCTCTCAAAGGAGAAAGGGATAGGGGATGGGGTGGGGTGCTCATGTAGGGAGTACTAGAAAGAGGACAACATTTAAAATGTAAATAAGATAATAAATAATATCAATAATAAAAAATAATTTCCAAATTGAAAAGCAAGATGAGGAAACAAGCAAGATACAATATGTGGAAACTAGTATTCTATTCTTAAAAAATAAACTTTTCCAAATTTTGAATATTTACATGAATTTTATTTCTACAACTTTAATCAATCATTTTTATATTATATAAGAGTATTTTGAGCTTTAAGAAGCCATACTTAAAATCACTTTCAGTGGTAAAATTATTAAAGATTTAATATTATTTTTTCAATCACAATTTCATGAGCTTTATTCTGTTCTATGCTAATGGGAAATGACAAGTCTAGTGAAGCCAAGCCTATAATGGTGTGAAACAGAAGGACTGGTACTCTATATTAAAAGTCACTCAACTTTCCAATCATGTCAAAAAGGATAAAGATCTTTTCAGATATTTAACAGTGAAGAATATATATGTCCAAGATATCCTTATGTAACAATGGCTAAGTCATATTTCTACACAGAAATTTAAAACTGGTACTACTAAATAAATTTCCCACAATGTGGCATTTTAGAGGATGGTATTCCTGAGCTAGCAATTCATCTATTGATGCTAGAAATTAAAAGGATTGGCTTTTTTGTGAAAATTTGAAAATTTCTCAAGAGTCGGTTTGTTCATTAATCATAATACATAAGTCAGTTTCATAAAAAGAGGGCAGCATATTCATGGTAATCATAGGTGACCTAAAATAGTAACTTCAAAACAAATGGAGTGAAAAGTCATTTTAATCTTGTTGGAGTTGAAAGTAGGAAATGAACTGGGAAAATTATGAGTGTAGAGAATATATTTGGTGTTATTCTCAAAGGTTTGAAAGAATTAAGAACCAGTGCAGATGCAGATGCAAGCAGCCAAACATCTCACTGCATACAGGGACCACAATAGAGAAGTTAGGTCAAGGACTGAAGGAGCTGAAGTGGTTTACAACCCAATAGGAAGAAATACAGTATCAACCAACCAGATTCCCCAGAACTCCCAGGGACTAAACCACCAACCGAAGGCTATACATGGGGCAGGGAACACATGGCTCTAGCTGTTGTGTAGCAGAGGTTTGCCTTACTGGATATCAATGGGAGTGGGGCTCCTTGGTTCTGTGGAGGCTCCAGGGTAAGAAAGGGCACTGAGGCAGGATTGGGTTGTTAGGTGGGGGAGACCCTCAGAGAGGCAGGGGTTGGGAGGAGGGGATTGGAGGGTTCTAGAGGGGAAACTTGGAAGGGAGATAACATTTGAAATGTCAATAAATAAAATAAATAACCAATAAAAATTAAAACAAAAAGAAAAAAGATCGAGTTATGGTTTTATTTTTGATTGATAGATACACTAGGCAATAATCACATTTAGAAAGGAATGATAGACTTGATGTGAGAACTTTGGAGTGGAGTGGGATATAGAAAATGATGGCACAATAGGCAAGTGGAAGGTGGGAGAAGAGCAAAGAGAAGCCTGTGACTAAGGGACAGAAATGATTCCAAGGAAGGAAGGTTGTGAGCGAAGGGAGACAACAAAGTGCAGGTGTTCAGTCTAGAACCCCAGTTCCTCACTATTCCATTTTTTATTGTGTTTTGTTTTGTTTTATATTAAGTTTTATTCCATTATGATGAGAAAAGATACATGATTTCAATTTATCTGAATTTGTTAACATTTAAAAATGTATTTTAAGTTAATAGAATTAAATCTCATTCTTGTTTCCCTTTTGTACCCCAAATCCTCCCATAAACTCCCATTCAATACCTACAATACCTTTTTTTGTCATATTCTTTAAAATTTACAAAATATTATAACAATAAAAATGAGTATTGTAAAAGTTGTTTGCTATAAAACAACAATCAATTTAAAAGTCTTATGTCGATGCTTGTCTACCGCAATACTGAAAATACATATGTTTTTCTTAATATAAATTTTAAATAACTCCAAACATATTAACTATATATTTTAAAATAATACATCACTACTAGCATTTTTTAAATAAACATAAATATGTAAAGTCTTTTTGTTTGTTTGCTTGTTATGTATTTAGTAGAGCTTAAAATCTTGACTCTTACTATGGTACAAACCCAAAATAAGAACAATTTTTAGACATTGGATTTCATTGTTATAAGGCTGTACTTCAATGACCTTCATATCATCAAACGATTTTACCTCCATGGTAGCTAAGCTGAGAGTTGACAGTTCTGCTGCAGGAAGGAATGAATTGTAGGCAAGAGATTTTTGGATACAGACTTTCTGCTATGGTCAAAGCTATTTGACTTGAGTGAGTGACTTTATTCTAAGCCCACAGAGAACAGTATATATTCACTCATGAAATGGTGTGTGTATTAAGATGGTCTATCCATAAATGATTCACCAACTGTTTCAATGAACAATGGTTCTGCTTGGAGAGTGGCACAGACATTAGGTGAGGGTAAGAATCTGATTCATTGGCAGTGATAATTTGGAAAAGCATTTATCTCAGAGAAAGAGAAACTCATAAAGTCCTCTTCTTCAAACTTGATACAATAGTTACAAATGTGAAGCAAACCATTCAGTCTCACTCTTTCTTGTTCTCTTATAAGTTACCTCCCAAGTTAATTGTTACATTTCTTTTGGCTGTATAAATACTTTTGAAATATGTAAGCTGTTCTGAAAACCATGGTATAGTATAAAAACATCAAATAAACAATATTACTAATACAGAGGCTGAGATAGGAGAAGCATGATTTCAAGACCATTATGTGGTACACAGCAAGACACTGTCACATACAAACAAGCAGAAAGAGTATATGGATTATACAATATTGGACCCATTTCTCCCATTACCAAATTAGAGAGACCATTGGATGACAGTCAACAAATTTCTAATTCCTCATATTTTTATATTTCAATCAATTAGGATATGTTGGTAATATTAATTTTCATATTAAAATATTAAGAAAAAGTCATTGTTGCTTCCTGTTGTTTTTGTTGTGCGAGGTGGAATTAGGTTTGTGTGGATTTGTTGAAAGATTACTTTCTTGCTTCTTCTAGGGTGTAGTTTTGCTCATTATGTAGGTGTTATCCTTTGTAGAGCTGGATTTGTGGAAAGATTATATAAATTTCATTTTGTCATGGAATATCTTGTTTGCTCTATCTAGGGTTATTGAGAGTTTTGCTGGGTATAGCAGCCTCTTCTCTTAGTGTCTGTATGACGTCTGCCCAGGATCTTCTGACTTTCATAGCCTCTGGTGAGAAGTCTGGTGTAATTCTGATAGGCCTGCCTTTATATGTTACTTGACCTTTTTCCTTTACTGTTTTTAAAATTCTTTCTTTGTTTAGTGCATTTGGTGTTTTGATTATTATGTGACGAGAGGAAACTCTTTTCTGGTCCAGTCTATTTGGAGTTCTGTAGGCTTCTTGTATGTTCATGGGCATCTCTTTCTTTAGGTTAGGGAAGTTTTCTTCTATAATTTTGTTGAAGATATTTACTGTTGAAGATATTTACTGTTGAAGATATTTACATTGGGAGTCTTCACTCTCTTCTATAACTATTATCCTTAGGTTTGATCTTCTCATTGCATTGTGGATTTCCTGGATGTTTTGGGTTACGAGCTTTTTGCTTTTTGCATTTTGATTGTTGTGCCAGCGTTTTCTATGGTATCTTCTGCCCCTGAGATTCTCTCTTCTATCTCTTGTATTCTGTTGGTGATGCTTGCATCTATGACTCATAATCTCTTTCCTGGGTTGTCTATATCCAGAGTTGTCTCTTTTTCTGATTTCTTTATTGTTTCTATTTCCATTTTTAGATTCTGTATGGTTTTGTTCATTTCCTTCACCTGTTTGATTGTGTTTTCCTGTAGTTCAATGGGATTGTTGTGTTTCCTCTTTAAGGGCTTATAGCTGTTTACCTGTGTTCTCCTGTATTTCTTTGAGGAGTTATTTTTGTCTTTCTTAAAGTCCCGTACCATCATAATGAGAATTGACTTTAGATCTGAATCTTGCTTTTCAGGTGTGACAGTGTGTCTAGGACTTGCTATGGTGGGAGAATTGGATTCTTATGATGCCAAGTAACCTTGGTTTATGTTTTTTATTTTCTTATGCTTGCCTCTGCCATCTGGGTATCTCTAGTGCTACCTGCCCTTGCTATATCTCACTAGGGCCTGTCCTTCCTTTGATCCTTGTTGTATCAGAACTTCTCAGAGTCAAGCTTTCTCTGGGATCCTGTGATTCTGGGATCCTGTGATCCTGGGCTTGTTAAAAAGTCTGGGAATGGAGTTTCCTCTGGGTGTTGTGGGACTGGCTGTGGAATTTGTGCCCAAGGTCTGCTCTGGGCACTGGCCCAGACAGACAGAAAGCAATACTAGCCTCTGCGTTGGTGGAGTTGCAGTGTGTCTGGGTCCCACAGGTCCCATCAGCTCCTCCTGTTGGGACAGATGTGTCCTCCTCACCTCTGATCCTCTAATCCTGGGCTTATCAGAGTGCTTGAGAGGGGAGCCACCTCTGGATGCTCTGGGACTGGCTGCAAAATTTGGGACCAAGGTCTGCTTAGGGCACTGGCCCATTCAGACTGAAAGGAACCAGTGCCACTGGGCTGGTGGAGTTACTGCATGCCTAGGTCCCACTGGTCCTAGTTACTCCTGGTGATGGGACAGATGTTGTGTCTCCTCACCTCTGATCCTGGGCTTGTTAGAGCACCTGGGAGTGGAGTTTCCTCTGGGTGTTGTGGGACTAGCTGCAGAGTTTATACCCAAGGTCTGCTCAGGGCACTGGCTGGCCCAGACAGCCTCACTATTCCATTTTAAACAGTAGAGGATATTTTTTTCTTTTATCAGTATCATATAAGGAGAGAAATGATTAAAAGTAATTTAATACAGTTACAAAATCATTTACATAGTGACATTTAATAATTGTGCCAGTCATTTTCAATTACTCATGTAAATTTGCTCCAAATCCAGTACATATTTTTTGTCATATTTAAGCATAAATGTCATATTTCTAGAAGTAAATGCATATTTTCCTGTTTCTGTAAATTATATCCAGTCTTTAGAGGCTATGCTGCAGGTAACTTGTCAGTAATTATTTTCAGTATGACACATTGTAAGATGATCTTCATTTCCACTGTCATTTCTGACATTGATCATGGGAATGAAATAATGATAATGATACATGAAAAGAGTCTTTTGTGATGTCTTTGATTGAAACAAGTCCTATTATTTCCAAGATATAAGAAATTGTGGAAGTGTTATCTACTATCCAGTTACTTACACCCTGAAAAGGGGGAGAGTTTTAATGACTTGCTTTTCCCTCTGTACCAAATCTCTGTTCTGTCAGGTATTTGCATCATGCTGAATTTCATAGATTAAGTTTTAGAGTACTTCTCTGAAATGGTTTAAAATCACCTTATAAATATTTATTGATGAATATAAGACTATAAAATATAATCATTAGTAACAAACTGAATTTAGAAAAACAGAACAATTTGACACATAATTAGAACATATATAATCTAATGATTCAAGCATTTTATAGAAATGATGCTGTTAATTGTTGAAAATTTACCCTATTTTTCTTTTCTTAGAAATAAACCTCAAGCATATTTTCTAAAAATATATACAATATTATATTTGACTTTACTTTTGTACATTACACAATACTTTATTGTTTTGCCTAGCTTTTGCAATAGGATATGTTTTTTTAAAAAATATCAGTGTTTTATGCTATCTAAAACCCACTCAAAAATATTTGTTTAAACAGGAATGTATTATTATTCATAAAAAGCAAGTGACTCCATTTAATAGTATGATACATTGTATAACAAAGATTCATAAAATATTCTCATTTCTTACCTCTGGATTACACTAGCCATATATCTTCTGTTGTTGGTCCTGTTGGAATTTAATATCAAAGGAGATGAGTTTCAGTTTTGGCTCATTTTCCTCTAACTCCATTAATAAGATTATACAATATGGTTGGTCATTTTGAGTGAGCAATTGCTAGGACAGCTGTGGTTAGTTTTCTTTTCTCATAATAACAGTTTGTGCTTAAATACATTTAGCAATATGTAAGACTAATTTTCTCATTTCTCAAGGTGACATTAAAATAATTTATAATCATTAATAGAACACTGCATTTATTAACTAATAAGGAATGTTTGCCTCCCTCTTTCCATTCCTAACTCCCTTCCTCCCTTCCTTATACTACTGAGCAAAATTTTCCAAAGAATGAAATTTATAAACACTGTTTGTATGTGTGATTGTATATTTATTTAGGTATAGTTCTTTGTGACTTAGTAATACAGTCTTATTTTTCCATATACATTATATTTTTGTTGTAAAGATTAAGGTGGATATTAGTTTTTCATTTCATCTTAACTGTGAAATGGTTTACTAGCCACCTTACTAGAAGACTCCAGTTTGCAAACAACAAAATAAATCATTAGTATGTCACATGAGGAACAAATGTCCCAATCCTTTTCTTCAGTTTAATTTAGTCTGTGGTCACACAAAACTATATTTTTTTGTTTATAGTGAGACATATAATACTCACAGACATCATGTTTAGGAAGTATATTTATTGATCAAAGACAAATTGAAACAAACAAAGATGCCAGTAATCCATTATATGATAGTCACTAATGCTGCCTATTCCTTGTCTCTGTGTTTCTTTTAGTAAGGACAAATTTGGGGTTAAACGTTTTGGCAGTAAGTTGGTGTGCTTATCTATCTACTGGGAGTCCTGCCTGGCTTCAGAAGGTGGCCACTTCAGGTTCCATATCCCACTGTCATGCATCTAGGCTAAGGTCACCTCCATTGACTCCTGAAAGCCTCCTTTATCCCAGGTCTCTGGCACATTCTAGAGATACTTCCTATCCCCTCCCCTACCCTACTCCCAGCAGCTGCAAATTTTCATTCAGAATCTTGGCCTTCTGGCCCAGTCTTCTGTCTCTTCCTACACCTAATCCCATACCCACCCATTGCCCCCTGAATCATCTTTCCAAATCATTTCTTTCCCTCCTTCCACCTCAAAGAGAGCAGAGACTCAGAGAATGGCCAACCAATAGCCAGCCCAACTGAAGACCCTTCAAATGGGCAAGCACCAATTCTGAAACTCTGTTATGTTTGCAGACTGAAGCCTCCTATAATCGTACTCTGGGAGACTCTGCCCAACAACTGGCTGAAACAGACGTAGATATCCACGGACAAACATTGGACATAGGTTGGGGACTCTTATGGAAAAATTGGGGTAAGAATTGAAGGCTCTGAATGGGATAGAAGCTCCACCTGAAGACCATCAGAGCCAATGGAGATCTCCAAGATTGTGTCACCAACCAAAGAGCATAGATACATATGTAGGTACATATGTAGCCTAATGGAGTTGCTTTGTTTGGCCTCACTGGCAGAGGTTGCTCCTAGTCTTCCAGAGAGTTTATGTCCCAGTGAAGGAGGATACTCAGTGGGGGGCAACCCTTTCAGAGGAGTCGGGGAAGGCATTGGGGGAGAGAATCTGTGACAGGGGTGGGGGTGGGGGTGGGAGTGGGCAATGATTGGAATTAA